>NC_057716.1:45568890-45745129 GCF_004010195.1 Chiloscyllium plagiosum
TTGGTGGGGATGGGGGATGAACACTGGTTTATGTTGTGCTTGGTGGAGGTTATTAGTGGATGAGTGAAGGGGAATGATGAATTAAGCAGTAAATGAAGCGAGAAGTTAATTTGTCCTTTTAAGGATAAAATTAAGCATTCACAGACAATGACCACTTGTGTGAAGTTATTGGACTCTTTGTAATTTCCTATGTGGGTTGACAGGGCTGTTCCTTGGACATTGAGCGATCTGCATTTTAGTGAGGGTATCCCCATTGAAATCAGCCACAATTGCAATCTCAGAGTAGGGCAAGTACTGTATTACCAGTGGCTGTGAAATGGCAATTGCAATGTGATTGATGATGCCCTCCAGCGCATCTCTTCCACATCCTGCACCTCCGCCCTTGAAGACCCTCCAACTGCACCAAGGATAGAACCCCCCTGGTCCTCACCTTCCACTCCACCAACCTCCGTATGCATCGCATCTTCCTCCGCCATTTCTGCCACCTTCAAACGGACCCCACCACCAGAGATATATTTCCCTCCCACCCCCATCCGCTTTCCATAAAGACCGTTTCCTCCGCGACTACCTCGTCAGGTCCATGCCCCCTAACAACCCACCCTCCCATCCTGGCACCTTACCCTGCCACCGCAGGAGTTGCAAAACCCGGGCCTACACCTCCTCTCTCACCTCCAACCAAGGCCCCAAAGGAGCCTTCCACATCCGAAGTTTCCATACATGTCATTTACTCCCGAAGCGGTCTCCTCTACATTGGGGAGACAGGGCGCCTAGTCACAGAGCACTGTAGAGAACATCTCTGAGACACCCACACCAATCAACCCCGCTGCCCCGTGGCCGAACACTTTAACTCCCCCTCCCACTCTACCGAGGACATGTAAATCCTGGGCCTCCTCCACCACCACTCCCTCACCACCTGACGCCCTGGAGGAAGAATGCCTCATCTTCTGCTTTGGGACCCACCAACCCCAGGGCATCAATGTGGATTTCACCAGTTTCCTCATTTCTCGTTCACCCCCCACCTTACCCCAGTTTCAACCTTCCAGCTCAGCACCATTCTCATGACCTGTCCCATCTGTCCATCTTCCTTCCCACCTATCTGCTCCATCCTCCCCTCTGACCTATCATCTTCACCCCACCTCCATCCACCTATTGCACTCTCAGCTAGCTTCCCCCCAGCCCCATCCCCTCCCATTCATCTCTCCACCCCCGAAGCTCTCAGCCTCATTCCTGATGAAGGGCTTTTGCCCAAAACTTTGATTTTCCTGCTTCTCGGATGCTGCCTGACCTGCTGTGCTTTTCTAGCACCACACTCTTGACAATTGCAATGAATGTTTCCTCAAGTTGAAACTGAAGATACTTAAAACATCTTGCAATTTGTGCCTTTTGTTTGCCTAAGGTAGTCTTTGTAGTCAAGGAGAGCTAATTGTATTTTATTCTCTCTTGGCAGAGAAACCTAAGTTGAATAAGCACACAGTTTTCCTGGTATACCAGGATTCCCCATAGTATAGGCTGCACATTGCTTTGCAGTTGACACATAGGAGCAAGAGTACGCCACTTAAATCCTGAAGCCTCCTCTTCTGTTTTAGGTCATGGCTGATCACCCAACGCAATGCCATTATTTCTGTGCAATTCCCATATCTCTTGAGGTTATTATTATCTAGAGGATTTATCTATCTCTATCTTGAACACATTCACTGATTGAGCTTCTATAGCTCTCTGGAGGAAAGAATTCTGAACAATTACCACTCTCTGAGTGAAAGATTACTCCTCATCTCAGTCCTAAATTGCATGCCCCTTCTTGTGTGACTGTGTCCTTTCATCTAGACTACCAGATAGCAGGAAAATCCTTTCTGTATCCACCACATTAATCCATATAGGTCTGAAAGGGATTCATTTCTCTGGGTATTCAACCAGTGGTGCCCATAGCAAGTCATGCAGATCAGTGTCAGATTTGCTGGCAGCAGGCATGATACTTTCATTCTGCGCCAGTCAGCTATGTGTACATTTGAGACACCACAAAAATCTGAAGGGTGACTATTGGACAAGGGATGTTCCTTGACTGCAAGGCTGATCAACACAGTGACAATCCAAGCACACAAATGAAGAACAACATGCTGTCACATGAAATGTAGAAATATACTTGCTGATACTTCTGGCTGCTTAGATTGCTCTGAATGGGCCTACAGTACTCAGCACAGTGGCTGTCAATGTTGTGACGTCCTGTTGCATGCTGTGCAGCTGCACTGTTGTGAGGGCTGGTAATATATGTGATAAGATTCTGATATTCACTGGCCTTGATCAGTCATCTGGGCATGACTCCAGGGATTGACCCCTTCGGTTATCTCTTCCCACATCCGATTGAAGGGCTTCTTTCCCCATGACCCACAAATATAGGGCATCCATCAGGCTTTCCAATATTGTGTGACTGTGTCCTCTGTGTCCACCTGCCCTCTGGTGCACTGTCTGAAAACTTTGGAGTACACTCTTTCCCTTGCTGTGCTTTTACTGACTCATTGATGTAATCCTCTGTAACCATGACAGCTAGTACTAGCTCCAGACACAATGTGCCAGGTCTTTAAGAAATGCTAGCTAGCATTAATCAATGCAGACTAGATATAAGTGGTGCTAGCCACTCATAATATTAGCCTACTGCTGATGTATCCAGGCAAAGAAGAGCTAACCAATTCAGCTCCCACAATATTCTCACAAACCACCGGTTAGTCTAATGCTCATTGTTCTGGGAAGCAGAAGTAGATTTCACGTAAGTGTAGTGAAGCAGAGAAATAATGGTATCTTGCTCTGGTTGTGCGAAAAGCAGGAGAAACAGAGGGTTTCATATTAAAATTGCCTTCTAGGTAGTTGACATGACGCGTCTAGTCAGACGTAAATAATGACAGACGGAAACTATCATGAGGTCTGTGAAGCATCAACATGCAGCCATCATTTTCCTTCTAACCTTGCGTTGCAAGCATCTCTCAGCCCTACAGGCTGATAGATAATTTGAAAGCAAAGCCTAATGATGCTGCCCGCTGTAACAGCAATCATCTGGATTGGCATCAATTTAGCTGGGTTTAGATGCTGAGATTTTGAGCCATCATTGACTTTTGACATGCCAGTCTTGAATTATTTTCAAATCTATAGTAAGCTTCAAGGAAACTTAACAACAGATTGGATCTCTATGAATTTTTATAGTTTCACTTCTAATGTTGTGCTATGAGGTTTTTAAAATGTATAATAGCAGCATTAAGATGATACCACCAAAATACTTTGTTGCATTACTTTTAATAATTACAGATTGAATGCATATGCAAAATAAATGAATGATATATATCATTTAGAAAAAGTCTGGACAATGTAGCACAGAATGAGATCCAAATAATTCATTCTACAACTGAGAATAGATGGGGGAATTAATTGTATTGTATAAACTGGATATGCTGCCATTTAAATGAGTGAAACAGTTAGTGAATGGTGCAACCTTTTCACATGAGTGGTATCCTTTTGTATCTGTATAATCAGTGCATAGTTCAGATTTGAAAGAACTTACAGTTAAGCTTTTGCTTGTAATTACTGGTATGGAAATTGTGAACAATTTGTATTTTCACAGTGCCTGATTTTAGAGTATGGTTATTAATAAATATCAAATGGATGCTTAATACAAGCAATTAAGAATGTAATCACACAAAATAATGTAATGAAAGTTAATTGCTACTGCATGAGTAAATAGACAGCAAATTAAAGCAACTCATACCAGAATTATTATATTTATCAGCAGAAGCAATTTGACCTATGTGACAGACATCACTAGGGTTTTTAATTAAGTGTAACTCAATCTAATGATGGAGACATATTTTGTGCCTAATGCTGGGAATATACAGGTCAATGACAAGGCTAAGGGAGTGTGAAAAAAAGAGGCATTGACCCATCTGCTTTTGCTTTCCAACATATTTAAAGGAAGCATTTGATAAATTCAAAGATCTGTTTTATTTGTCTTCCATTAGTGGTAATCAGCCGTTTTAAGGAACTCGTTGGTACTGCTATTGTAATAAGTCTTGGTTACCATCAACCCATATGCCAAATGCTATATCATTCTATAATTTCTAGTGGCCTCGAGCTCAGTGCAGATATTAGAGACTCTGTGATTCTGTAAACAACATCTCAGTATATTTTTATTCATTTCATGTGCAAATTATCCAAATGGTTAGAATTCTGAATTCCTACCGTTCCTCAATGTTAAGCACATTATGTTGAGACTGTGTGTGAAAGACTGACAGCAGCTTTTCTACTGCACAGCCAATAATTTAAAGATATGATTAGATCAAAAATAGTATAAAATAAACCTCTTATTTATTTTCAATTGACAACTTACTATTAACTGTGTGACCACAGACACACACATCAATTCCAGTCAGGATGAATGGCTCTAATTGGTGTGAGAGAATGCTGAGAGCTTTTTATTTGTTGATGTTGCAGGCTCTGAGAGATAGCACAGGCAGACAATTCATGGATGTGAAGGCAACTTTTCTTGCAGTGATTTTGCTATATGGTTTCTTTTTGTCCTATCTCTTAACACAAAATGTAGAGTTACTGAATGTCGGCACAGAAATAGTGTCTGCTTACCGAAGTGGCACAATCTTTAACAGCTGGCTTTGACATTCCTAAACAGTATAGCTTGCCTGGCGCCATTTTTATTGTTACGTCTGTAAGCTTTCATCCAGATCTAGCCAGTTCTACTGTGATTTCATTGCTGGGATTAACCTCAGGAAGAATTCATTATCACATGACATATTCATTGCACCTACCTCCATTTTGTGCCTTTTTTCTGGATTATTATTATTATGTTAAATGTGTTAGCTCTCAATGCCCTGTTTAGAGGGCACTTCATATTTATTTTGTGTACATTTACAGTAATTTTAAAATAAAATGCTTCATATAAACAGGGCAGGTACTTTTTACTGCAGAGTGAAAAAATACTTACCTATTTGTACATGTAAAATAGATTTGAACAAAACATTGCTATTGCAGAAGCAGAATGGTGGCACACCTATTGATTTTATATTGCTTTCTACAATACAATACATATATCAGACTGTAACTGATGCTATTCAGTGCCGTTTTAGGTTTGAGGTAAGGTGCAATGTAAACACAGCAGAAGATGGAATTCAGTTTGGCCTAATAAATGTGAAGAAAATTCAATCTTCCTGTGAACTGGGCATTAGTTTGTGTGTAAAGGAATGTCACCAACTCAATAGTATTCTAATAGGATCACTTTTACATGATAAATGGTGCCATGCACTCGACAGCATATAATTAAAGTCTAAACTTTCACCTCTATGTCAAGTATATACATAACATGAGGACAAGTTGCAGAACAATTTCAATTACACTTTCAGTGTGTTTAAAAGGCATGTTTGGTTGTATTCTTCAGGCAGACAATCATGTTTATTCTTTCCTGTCTTAAGTGCAAAATCACCCTTGGCTGGTAACTGGCCTGTGTCTGGTAAGCAGGTTGATAAGGCTGGAATGTCATGCTGATAGAAAGCACATTGTTCTGTTTGGACTGGGCAAAACAACATTTTTGCAAATTAAGCATAAAAAAAGACTGATTATTTAGTGTACTCTTTTACATTTACAGAAACAAGCATCTTTGTCTGAAAGTAAGACCCTGCTTGCTTGCTGCTATTTATCTTACACTTTCTGCTAAGTAGATAACTCCAGGTTTATGCTGACTTTTCATCCAAAAGCAGCAGGATTGATCTGACACCATAAAAGTTGTCATAAAAGTTCAAGCTCTTTTACAGCAGGGTGAAAGGAACTCCTCTGCTTTTGTTTACATTTTGGGAGAGTAAATCCAACATGAATCACTTATCACCAGCACTCCCTACTCAGCAGAAAGACAGTGTTTAAATAAGGTTTCTTAGGAATCAAACTAGACTGTGTCTCTCCACAGGAGTAAATGTAAAAGGGAAGTAGAAAACATACAGACATCATAAAGATTTGTAAACTTTGAAAATTACTATAATTCTGTCCAGTTTGACAATTATTGAGTTATTTGGTTTTTTATCTATTTTCAGAGAGTTTTTTTAAAAAGAGGCATTCATGATCATAGGCTATAATTTAATATCCAAGTAAGCTACTTATTTCAACTACTGTTGTCTTTACCATTTCTTGTACGGTCAGACTTGATGCAACATATTTTGCTTCAAAGTAGAATTGATAAAACAAAGACGAAAAGTAACAATTGAAAAAGCCGGCTTTGCTGCTTAAAGGCCTGTGTTCGCAGTTTAATTACCATAGGTCGCAAAAGATCATTACAACATCACATTAACTGATGGTAATATCACTTAAACAAACGTGCTTAAGTTGAAAAGCCTTTAATCTGGTTAACTTAACTTTCAGTTAATAGCTGCACCAAGGCCACACACAGTGGACAGAAGTGCTGGAAATACTTCAAACCTTGGCACTTAATATCTATATGACATATGAACAAGCAGGTATATTACGTATTTTCATTTATGAAGCTGTCATCCATTGTCGAGGGAGAAGTTCTTTCTCCACATAGATTTTACTTCCCTATCTTTCCAAACAAGTTAGAAACATATAATGTAAAATGTAAAGATTTCAACATTTCAAATCAAAAGGTGCTAATAATTTATTCATCCAGGAAATAGACGATGTAACTTCACTTTTGATCTGTCCATCATGGCTTGTAGTACTTAGGAAGAGCACTGCTGGACTGAATTGTACATATGAAGATAAGTCATTGAATATTGTGCTAAGGTAGGAAATGCTGGAGATCAGAGCTGAAAATGTGTTGCTGGAAAAGCGCAGCAGGTCAGGCAGCATCCAAGGAGCAGGAGAATCGACGTTTCGGGCATGAGCCCTTCTTCAGGACCCTTTCTGAAGAAGGGCTCATGCCCGAAACGTCGATTCTCCTGCTCCTTGGATGCTGCCTGACCTGCTGTGCTTTTCCAGCAACACATTTTCAGCTAAGGTAGGAAAATGCCTACTTTTCTTATTTAATATAAATATGTTCAGGACTTGCAGCTGTTTATTTAAAAATTGTCTAAAGCATTACATTGAAATGTAAAATCCTATCAAAATTGAACAATGCCTGCCAATAGTAATATTTAAAAAAAGGAAATGCTGACTATATCCAACAATTGAATAGCATCTGAAAGAGAAAAAAAGTTAATATTTTGAATTTGACTTTACATCAGTACAGAAATGTTAATCCAACTTCCTCTGTTTTGATTACAGACTCTGTTTTTCGATGTAGAATTCATAGGTTCCCCTGAATAATGTGTAAAGGAGTTGTTTCAGAACCCTTTGCAAGATGCTAGTTAAAGAAGAAAAGCCCATGATAGCTATTCAGCTCACTTCAGGTATTTACACAGTGTAGAATAGCAGGGGGCATTTCAAATTAAGATGTCTATATATATTAAAAATGAATGTAATAAAGATTTTTAAAATAAGATATTATTTAGAACTATAACTGTTATACATTCAAATCGAGTAGCATTTGTGACAAAAGAGTTGTTCTATTTATGACATTCAGTTAAAAAATTAAAAATAACAACAATGAGACCTTGATATTTACGGAACCCCATGCAGTGCTGACTGAAAAGGACACCGCACATTACTATGATAAAGCCATTGCCAAATATATCAGAATAAGACTTAGACGAGGCAGCAAAGGGAAAAGGGATAAATCATGACGGAGCACATTATGTAGAACCTGTCAATTGAGTGCAATAAGGAAAACTTTTTGAGTTAGTCTGGGACTGCAATCAATACAGTTATATGTGTAACTTGCTCACTTAATTAATTAGCCTACTTCAATTGAACCAATGCCAGGTAAACAAAAGGAAAAATCTAATACTGTCACGAATATAGATGATGAAAGAAAGCACATTATACTATGTTGCTTTATGGTTTGTCTGCTTGCACAACTATTGCTTGTACAACTATTGCTTGTACAGGTATTAGGGTGGCCTCCTGAGTTTCAGGATTGATGGTACACCACCGATGTTTAGCTCCATTGCCCTTCATCAAATCCTAGTAAATTAATTATCTTTAATCATAGCTAGACTATCTTTCAAAAATATATTTCATGTTTCCTATGCATAAGAGAGTGGTGATATGTTCATTTTTAAAGCCATACAAACAGAATTGAGGATAAAAAAAAGTTCTTGTGGAACCACAGATCTGGACAACAGTTAATGTTAAAGGTGATATATTAATTTCAACTGGATGTATCTGTCTAAAATAGCTGTCACTGTCCCATCACAACTTGTCGATATGGAAATTGATTGTGCACCTAAATTGTTATAAATGAGTTGTTGTTTATTCATAGTCATTTCTTTTTGAGAATATGGTTATTAGAAGAATGGCATTTACTTATTACAGCACAATGCTAACCAAGTTATAAATGGGTTCTTAATTTGGTAAAATGGAATGCCATGCAACAAATATTTGAAAGAATTAGATATCCCAGCCCTGGTAATGATATATGATCATATGATAATTTGTTTGGCATGATCTTGCAGACATGAGAACAGAAGCATATTTCAGGAGAAGGCAATTTATTTGCTCTTTTCCTCTGAGATTTGGCTGGCCCAGTGAGTAGCATTTTACCTACATTAACCTGTGTTGAGAACTGTACATAAAATGTCTTTAGACATGAGAAAAAGGACAAGAAGGACAAGCTAATAGAGTGAAATAAAGCAAGAAGGCCAGAGACACTTGTGGACATCAATAGTGACATGTTGGGCTGAATAGCCAATTTCTGTACTATTCTGTGTAATTTGAAGTACTTATGATTGCTTTCAAGTACTCAATACATGCAGTGTTAATCCCTTATAGAGGTTCACAACTGAATATTGCACTTGTTGCTGAATGAATATCAAATTGCTCCTAGATTTAAACAACACAAGGAAGCAACATTCAGTGCATAATGTAACGTTTGAGGCATTTAGCAACACTATGTATTCCAAACACAGATTTAGAGACTGGCTCAATTCACAGGTACAAATGGTATTTACAAAAATAATTTCCAATAAACAATAAATTTACTGTAAAAATAAAGAAGCAAGATGGTTTTAGGGCACTAGTGAATAAGAATTTTGTTGGATGTACAATAATTAGAAGTTGTATACAGCATGGGGTACCACTTTACCATAATCTGTTTGAGAAAGCTGCTCCTACGTGCTTTTAGTCATGTGATACAGTGTAGTGGCAGCTCCTAGATCACTACCATCTTTATTACTTTTCCATCTACCTCACGCTGCCTCTACCCTGCTCAGTCTGTCGCATAACATTAAAAACTATATATTACATCAAATAATAAATGTCCGCCAGTGACTTCAAGGCAGTAATTCAATCTTGGGGTTCATCTGACATTCATAAACTACTCAAGCTTAGCTTGCTGTCAGCCATTTATTATCCCATGTGTATTAGATACTGCAGCATCTTACATTTACTTTCCGAGGTACCTACTTCATAATCCTTTTGAAGTAAAAGAAATGAAGAAATATATTTTAATTAGTTGAAAATCTCTAGCATTGCTGTTAATTTATTATATACAATATTACTGATATCAAGCCCTTTGAATTTGATAAATAATTCATATGAATAGAGAAAGAACTTCCTTTACTGTTAATATTGATCAAGAAGGCCGTCTTGTGCAAAACTTTACTTTGACATTTTTGGTTTTAATTTACAATCAGTTCAGTAACTCCTTAAATCCCCACCGTTCTCCATTGCTGGGGTGTAGGCGGAAGGAGGGGGAGGTGGAATGGGAAGATAGAGAATTTTCCAACATGTAGGCAATGCCATGGATTTTCTTTTAGATCTGTTGCTAAGTGTGCTATTGGGGTGTCTACTTGTAATCCCCAATTCCTGGACAGTTACATTCCTCCTCATGGAGGACTCAGGTTAAACTTGCAAACACCCCTTCAAGGGGACCCAGATTGAACTATCAACCAACACCAATCCTTTCGCTGTAAATGCAGCTCTAGTGCTCAATACATATGATAAATAAATTCAAATCTGTACACTCTGTGCTGTAAACTGCATGAAATATATAAAATATTTATATTTAATTTTAGATAATACAAATTCAAACATCTAGTTGATTGATCATGACACAAAATCAGGCCCGGTGTCGAGGGATGGGGTAGAGGTGGTGGGGGGTGGGGGCTGAGGGGTAAGCTCTATGGTGCAGTTCAGACCCTGTGCCATAAATCTTTGCTGTCTTGATCCTGCTAGCATTGGATCTGAACACACAAGAGTAACTGGCCACAAAAACACCATCATTGAGAATATAATGGACATAAACGACACCCACTCCCACTACCAGACAGCCAGATAGAAGAAATTGTAGATATTATAATAAAGTACAGGAATAAAAGGTAAGAACATTTCTGAATACATGTCTAGTCATTTTTAGCATTTGTAGTCTTTTTCACAAACACAATAGTCTCTACGAATGCGTTCTATTGCTATCCATTCTGGATTCTAAAATAATAAACAGGAAATTGTATCATGATGCATAGGTGAGTTGGAGAAAAGCAGAGAGTTTGAGATAATAGCTGTAACTGGAGAGTGTATTACCAGAAAAAAACTAGAAAAGATAGCCAGCTAACGGAAGCTCCAAATTAGCTGCAATGCATGATGATAATTATCTATGTTAACGCAATGAGGCTAGCACTGGTATTTCAAATCAATGCATAGCTAAATGTCATTATTAAACACTGAAACATGCCATAAATGGATCTGGTCTACGAAATTAGCAGAAAGAAAATATTATACCACATTTGTAATGATCTAGGTTTTTCTGTGGTTCTTCGTACTTTAAAGTTTCATCTCTTTGTTAAAGATACGACAATGTTTCCAATATTTAAAAAAGACTGACATCCCTTTTAACTATTTCTCTCTGATAAGCATGTTCATTTATTTAGAAAAATGCAAAATCTAGATGTTCAATAATTAATGTGCTGTGCATTTGATGCTGTTTCATTCTGTAACCACTTTTGTAACCTGCAGCTAGAATTTTTGTGCTTTCAATTAATTTATTTTTTATCGCAGAAAACATAAATATAGATAAACAAAGTATTTCTTCACAGGAATTAAAGGTGTTTCCCCCAAATTGTTAAAGTATAGGAATTAGGAGAAATTCCTTAATTATTATTTCTGCCAATCCACATTGTTTTGCTTATTAGCAGATTATAATTTTGGATTTAGGAAGTGAAATGCAATATCATATTCAATTAGAGCATAGTTGAGGCTGCAAGTACATTACTTATCCTAACAATTGTAGTTTTGATAAGTGTGGGTTTTCATTCATGAAAAATTGTTAGCACAGCTGATGTTGTTTACTAAAACTGTGGTGTCCATTTCAAAAGGTAGCTTTGTTTGTGAGCTTGGTGAAATCATTCTAAAATGGGTAGAGCAGCTTTAATACTAGGCTGATACTGATGAGCCCCCTGCTGCTTACCTTCAAGCAGTACAGTGCTGAAAGATTGGTGTTTTCTGTGTTGCTAGAACAGATTTCATTGCTCCATTAGTTCCCATCTCTTTGAAATGTCACTATTTACTTTTAAGATTTTACAATATTGCATTCTTTCCATTGTGCTGTTGTGCACTACCTTTTTGAGTAATATAAAGTAGGTTTTTATATTATGAATAGAAGGACATTTTCTTTTCCTCTGAGGTAACATTGTGTTTGTTATCCCACAGGTTACAGTAGTTCTATTGTTTATGTATGTAATGCTAATGTTTAAGTGAAACTTTAGGCAGCCCATTTAGCAATTTTTCTTTATTTACAGTCAGCAAAAGATTAACTGACAGGCAGACATGCCTCATCAGATAAAGCTTGTGGAACTCTGCCTTTGAATCTGTGTGGTCATATATTAACATACTTTAGTGTCAGGTAAAGATTAATAATGCCTGATTGTAAAGTTCAGGTAATAAATAGTGGTTTTAAACTGCTAGAGTTATAACTCTTTGAAGTACTGAGATGCACTTCTTTTGACCCAGGCCTGATGGAAAGCTTCCCTGTCAACATTACCTAACCACCTAACATAAAGTAATGTTAATAAGGGATTTATTTTTTGAAAAATTATTTAAACGAGAAAGATGTTTCAGATCTTAGACTAACAACAGCTTCATAATACTTTTGAATCACTGATAATCTTCAGTGCTAAAGGAATGTATAATTATACCTAATTATTGACTGCCTAAAGATTTTTCCTTTATTGCATTATTTCTTTGCAAGAAGTTGTAATATTAATGAATAATTATAACTAAAATAAAAATTAAAGAAAATATATTTTTCTTGGCATTGTTGGCTTAAAACAACCAAGGAATTTAACCTGACCTATTTATTACAGGCTGGAATGACTCAGTTATTGAAATACCGTATATTGCTGACAGGGATCTGGTGTTTTACACCTGGATTATGCTTTCATTTGTTGATAAAGGTGAAAGCACACAACTGGGAATCATTGGTTCACCTAAGATTGTGAAGACTCTAGTATTGTGGCATTTGTCTCTATGGCAGCTTGAGGCACTAATGTCATTGGCTGTGGTTCCTCCAGCCCATGCTTCTGTCATTGTTCCTAATAGATGGTTACATAGGCTTTTCATTCCCTGTACCAATATTTGAGGAGGTGGTGAACACATTTGGGAGGATTTGGGCTGTCAAGAATGGAGATGGCCCCTCCATCCGCAGTAGCTACTCATTCAATATATTTACAATGTTCCTGAAGCCTTTTAATGCTACCTCTCTATTGACCTGCTGCGCACTGCCAGTTGACCTTTAAACTAATGGCCAGTGGCTCTGTTCCAACCATGATGTGCCTTATTCACCATCTTACAGAATCACAGAAAATTGTTATGGCCCTGAAGGAGGCCATTTGACCCAAGCATTTTGCAGTAGCTATTTGAATATATTAGATTAGATTTGATTACTTACAGTGTGCAAACAGGCCCTCTGGCCCAACCGGTCCACACCGACCCTCCGAAGAACAACCCACCCAGACCCATTTCCCTCTGACTAATGCACATAACACTACGGGCAATTTAGCATGGTCAATTCACCTCACCTGCACATTTTTGCACTGTGGGTGGAAACCAAAGCACCCGGAGGAAACCCACACAGACACGGGGAGAATGTGCAAACTCCACACAGAGTTGCCTGAGGTGGGAATTGAACCCAGGTCTCTGGCACTGTGAGGCAGCAGTGCTAACCACTGTGCCACCGTGCTGACCGTGTGTTATGTGATATGAGTTAGTGCCATTCTTCAGAATTTTCCTTCTCAGCCTAAGCACTGCTTCTATTCAAATAGTCATGTAACCAATGTAGAATGCTTCAATTGAACCACCCTGCACCACATGTTCAGGCAGTGCATTTCCATCTCAGACTACTCACTCTGTGAAGAAAGGTTCCCTCACACCCCATTTGTTTCTTTTGCAAATGACTTTTAAAATTATATCCCACCCTATGCCTTTGTCTTTGTAACAAAATGCAGTGACACAGCCAAGAGAAATCGACCAACAATGGTATAGACTGAGTGGCCTCCCTCTGTGCCATAGTTTCCTCTGCATCTATGTTTCTTCATCATGAAGTAATTGCTGATCATTAGATAATGCTGGTGGATTGCTCTTCTTGTTGCTGAGTCATATTCAGTTGCGAGCAGTTAAATAAAGCATTAACTGCAGTCTTCAGATTGAAAATGGCAGTACCAATGTGAAAGCAGCATTACAGCCTGGATGGCATCATAGTGGACATGTTCTGTATTGTCCAGCACACAGTCCCATACTAATGACCTACCCAAAGTGATGCCTAAAAAGTGTAGACAACATTGTCGGTCTGAAATCGTATGTTTAATTTATTGAGAATTATTAAAACTATGGCAAGAATCTTCTCGTGCTGCTCAATGTCCAAGATCAGAAAAATGTAAGACTTCTGTTTAAAGATGGGACGACTGGCCATACACAATGATGTGACAGCCAGCCAATTAGATGAGGTGCTCAGCCAATTGAGCAGTAAGTAAATCAACAACACCACCATTGCCACACGTCTTCTGAGGTCTGGACAGCATGTTTAAATGCTGTGGGACAGGTATTCCTTCCCTCTAATTCAGCAGCATCACTCTTTCAGTCTGGCTATTTGCATGTATGTTTTGAGACTACAGTTGCTTCTGAAACTTTCAGAGCCTCCCCCTCCCTTCCACAGCCCACTTCTAATAACCTCAAATGCTGCTACCAACTGCTCATGTTCCCCTTCCCGCAGACCCCCTCCTCCTTCAACTGGATAAACAAAACTGTCACTCCTTCCTTAGTCACCTTTGACCTTTCCACCTTGGTCCTTGTCACCTGTTCTTGTTATATTCGACTCACACGACCTCAGCATTCACCTTCTCTGTATGACTCTGGATCTCCCAACAATCATGTTTCACCTATTGTCTTAACCTTTCATGTGTAGTCCACCTTCATCTGTTTGCCTCCCATGAGCCTTTCTAGATCCACTGCAACCCATCCACCCTCCCTCAGTCAGCCATACCCTGGTCCCCCTACACTGCCATCACCAACATCTACATACAAAGCAGCTGACTTGAAAGGATTAACTCAGAAGCTTTGGAAAAGACTCTAACATCATAAAATATCAGAGCAGAATTAGGCCATTCAGTCCATCTTGTTTGCTTTGCTATTTGATTATGGCCGATATGTTTCTCAACCCCTTTCCCCTGCCTTCTCCCCATAACCCTGGATCACCTTACTAATCAAGAACTTATCTATCTCTGTTTTAAAAAGCTAATTCAAGAATATTTCTTGTCCATGGGACAAATCAGTCTGGGTTTTGTTAGCAGCTGTTCTGTTCTGCATTCTTCAACAACATATCAACAATGTACAATGATTCCTGATGAGGGGCTCTTGCCCGAAATGTCAATTCTTCTGCTCCTTGGATGCTGTCTGGCTTGCTGTGCTTTTCCAGCGCCACACTCTCACTAATGTATCATCAATGAGTTACTATCTCCTAGGAGATAATACTGTCTCTTATCTAATGTTAACATACTGTAATGGAAAATTAACAAAATTAACATTTACTCTGAAATCCATTTGCTCTGAAATCTGAAAGATAATGCTTTACTAAAATTAAAACTTTCTGACACTTTGCTGAAGTCTGTAGTCGAGGGACAGCTTGTCACTGCGGAACTTCGTAAACATTCAACAAGAGAAAAATATAAGAACAGTATGCCCACAACAAGGGAATGAAAAGAATAACGACTCAAATCTTCACAGCCTTTGTCCTTGAGAGCGTGATAAGAAACAGTATAAGACGAGTATATGAATTATGCTCAGGGCTCTTGCACAAGGCATTGTTGTCAAGTGCAGGTTGCCCCTCTGCAATGCAGAGGTTAAAATTAATAAAGCTCTTTTTGGTTGCTCTTGCTAATGATTGAGTCGAGTCAATTTAATTTCCATGACACATAGTTAACAGTCTTAAGCTAATATTAGAAGTCACACCACAACAGGTGAGAGTCCAACATGTTTATTTGGACCTTTTAACCAGACCTGGGCATTTTACGGCCCGCAGGCCATATCCGGCCTTTTGGTCGTTCCTGTCCGGCCCGCATGAGGTCAATCTTAAATTAGAACATAAATGAAAAAGTATTTACGCCATGCACGCAATACAACTTTTGTTTTGAAAAGGATGCTTTTTTTTATTTAGGTATGGACGCACATGCGCGTGTATGTGTGTGTGTGAACAGCTAAAAGTGATGCTTGCTGGCTAGCCCTCAAAATGTCAGTTCACGCCAAGACAAGTTATGTCATATCCCACAAAATCACCAGAAACAGTCAACCGTTTTCTGATGGAGAGTTTATTAAGGAGTGCTTGTTGGACTCTGCAGAACTAATATGCCCGGAGAAAAAGGAGGCATTTCAGAATGTGCCCCTCTCCTGACGCACTGTAATGATATGGATTGGGGACATCGCGAGAAATCTGGAGTTTCAGCTGCAGCACAGAGCGGTTAACTTTGACTTTTTTTCCTTGGCTTTGAATGAGAGCTGCGACGAATGTGACACAGCCCAGCTACTCATCTTCCTACGTGGGATAACTACGGACTTTAAAATCACGGAGGAGCTGGCAGCCATGCGGTCAATGAAAGGAACAACAACTGGTAATGATTTGTTCACAGAGGTAAATGCATGTTTGGTCTAAATTGGGACAAGCTGGCGGGTGTGACAACGGATGGTTTTCCAAATCTAATGGGAAAAAATGTTGGACTCTTAAAGAGAATGCAGGATAAAGTGACAGAAATTGACCTGAACAGAAATTGGTATTTTTGCATTGTATTATACATCAGGAAGTGTTGTGTAAGTCAGTGTTAAAAATTAACCATGTGGTTGATGTTGTAACTAAAAGAGCTTTGAATCACAGTCAGTTTGTTGCACTTTTGGAGGAAAATGAGACTGAACATCGTGACATAGGCTACCGCACAGCTGTCAGGTTGCTCAGCCTGGGCAAAATGCTGAAAGGTGTATGGGACCTGAGAGAAGAGATTCAAGATTGTGTGAAGAAAGGAAATGGCATTCCACAGCTTTCAGATGCAGACTGGATTGCAGACCTTTTTTTGCTGTTGATGTGACTGCACTTATGAATGAACTAAATGTGAAACTGCAGTGCAAGGGCCTTTCTGTGCATGAAATGTACAACTTGGTGAAGGCTTTTATGAGAAAGTTGCAGCTTCTCTCAAGCCAAATGGAGGACAACATTCTCACCCACTTGCCAACACTGAAGGAAGACGCACCTTCAGCTGATCACCTCCACAGGTACTCATCTATGTTAGAAGCACTGCATGGTGAATGTTTAAGGCGATTTCAAGACTTTAAAATGGTTGAGAATGAAACGCACATGACTTTTTCCCCATTTACATGCAATGTGGAGAATGCACCTAGTGATGTTCAACTTGAACTCATTGACCTGCAATCTGACATACTTCTGGCAGAGTACTTTAGGTCAGTCTCACTGCTTGATTTTTACTCTTCCCTCAAAGAGGAGAACTTTCCACACATGAGGAGGCATGCTAAGAAGATTCTAGTCCTCTTTGGATCTATCTATATATGCGAACAGACATTCTCAGTGATGAAGTTCAACAAATCCAAATACAGATCTTCTATCACTGATGATCACCTCTCAGCTGTCCTTCGCATATCCACCTCAGACATTCAACCAGATTTCAGTGCACTTGTTCAAGCCCAAAACAGACTGGACGTTTCTCATGAAACAAGTAAAATGAACTGAAAAACATCAAAAGCACTTATTGCTTTTTGTATAGAGTTGTTTGTTGTTTGTAATACTGAACAATAATGAAACAACTTTTCATTATTGGTTTGTGAGATTAACGTGTTAAAAATAAAATGAAATACTGAAATTATTGTTTTTACTGTTTATTTCTTCTATATTTAATCTACTCCACAATTTCATATCTTTATTGTAACAGAATATCCTTATTCATTTGATTATAAGTTTCAGTGCAAAACGATTTAATTTGGTACTTTTTACAATGGGAGAAAATTAATACTGAGCAGAATTATGTTCAACTTATTGTTGGTTCGACCCTCCAACACACCTCAGGTTTTTCCTGTGGCCCCTTGGAAGAATTAATTGCCCACCCCTGTTTTAAGCTAATGTAACCTGTTATCTTAATATTATGTAATGAACTGCTTCTTACTACTCAGGTATATGCCTCTTATGTGGTTAATCCTTCACCAGTAGTAAGTTGTACACTAGTATGACAAGGACTTGTGGCAGCAAATCTACCCAAAGAAGAACCCAGCAGAACAAGGTGCTAGACATCGCTTACAGAATGGTGCCAACAGTATGGACTGTTGTCTAAAGTGAAGAAAACACCAGGAATACAAAGAATGCACACCAAAACAAAGAGAAAACTTCACAAAAATGTGAGAATATCAGTGAGAGAGCTAGGAGTGAAATGAGGAAAAACTTCTCCACTTAGAGAATTGATTGGATTTGGAGTGTAGGTAAAGCTGGGAGAATGGTAGAGATGGATCACATGTGAGGTTTCAAAAGAGAGTTGGATGTGTATTTGAAAGTGTTGAAGTCACAGGGCTGCGAAGATGGTGCTGGAAAATGGGACTAGCTGGGTAGCTCTTTCAGGAACCGTACAGATGTAATGGGTTAAATAATCCCTTCAGTACTTTAAATATTATGATTCCATTCTGTCCCAGAATACTAACAGAAAGTAGAACTCAGAAAAACCTTTCTTTTAAAATGAGCATCGTTAATAGTGCGCTCAAGATTATTTTATATGCCATAATAAATCATTGGGGAGGCCATTATTTAAAATTCCTTCAAACTGGCAGCATCATTAGTGAGATTAAGAGCAAAACATTTTTTTTAATTGAACAATGCAGCAAAAAAGGACAGACATCATTTTGAGAGGCATAAAGGTGAAAAACAATTTGTGAAAAAGATGGAATGGCTTGAGTTCTCTATATTGTCAAAAAAGATCCAGATATACACAAAATACAAGTAGTGTGAAACTTCCATCTTAAATGTTTATATTGAGAAGATAAAATTTTACTTACTAAAAGATTTTTAGATTTTACAATACTGGAAACATTTCTAAATTTTTAAAAAGATTTATTGAAGAAACAGCTTTTCAGTAGAGATTGCAATTCAAAACACAGAAAAATATCAAAGAAGATTTGAAGAAAGAAGTTCAAGAACATTACTAAATAACAACTAATTACATAGTAAAGATTTATTAGAAGATCTTATCTAGCTTTATCGGTAATTAAAATGTATTTACAATTTCAAATAATGTTTTTACAGCTGCAAGTTCTCCAACAACCTATGTAGCAATTGAATTTAAACCACCATTCAAATTTAACAATGAAAGGCTGAAGATACAGTAGAATTCAAATAACTTTAATAAGCTTTCATTTTTTAAAGTGAACAATTGAATTTAACAAAGAAATGAAGAAAGTCTTTACACCTCCACCCAGATACTATGTAACAGATATTTCAAACAGAGAATTAATATAATTGGAAAGGAAGAAACAATTCATGTGATACAAGATTGTTTCAGGTTTACACACCAAATCATAAGCAGAACAAGTCAACATGCTGCTTTATGCCGTGGGACCAATATCTGACTATGTTATTAATAGACAAAAGTAAAAGAAGTTACTGATACCTTTGATAATGTCTGAAACTTATTTGACAACTATTTTCTTTAAGAGCTAATTGTCTTAAAGCAAGAGCAATTCAATAGAGAAAATCTATTGACAACTTCATCAATGATCTTTTTCCATTGTCTGAAACTTGTGAACATGAAACATTACAATGAGAACTGGTTGGAGACAGACTTGTCATCAAAATTTCTAATTCATCTCTTTCAAACTTACCAACCTTAAAGGAAGAGCTCACGTATGAAAAGGTTATCCAGATTGTGTAAGAAATTGAGTTTTATTTTTAAAACTTCAGAACAAACATCTGGAGAACAGAAGAACAAATTTACTACAGTAGTCGATCAGAACCTGATCATTTCAGAAGGTAGAAACTCTCCAAACAATTATTGGATTGTGCAAAGAGTGTTCAAATCTATTGAAGATAGGAGTTACTGTCCAAGATATGCAGCAAAGAAAAGCAGAAGCAATATCTGACTCCAGCACAAGAATGTAACTTTTGCAAGAAAATGTTTTCAAAATGGGAAATATTTCCACAACAGGAACAGTGTTGGTTACTGTCACATTGAAGCTAAAATTTTACAAAAAAACACTGTTTGAATAAACTCATGAACTCCAAAGATACACTTCCATTAGATGCATCTTTATGATAAGATACAGCTTTTTGAAGAAATGCTATAGCCATTCCTAGGGCAACCCATCTCAACCAGACATGACAGAGCTCATCTACGTCAACGGAATTAAACTCAATTCCAGCTTAACATAAAATCACTATTATTTGACAAGGTTCCTTGGCTGAAAGAAACAAAGTTTCAACCTAATAATCTGATATTATATGGGGCAGGTGAAATGACCCCTAAGATTAAAGGAATATTATTTTTTTCTTTAAGATATAAAAAAATTTCAGTTTGCAGACCATGCCTATGTCATCCAGAGTCAGAAGTCTTCACATCTGGGCTGGAAAACATGTCATGCCCTAAAATTTTAAAATTCAGTGGAGGATTCCATTCATCCAAGAAGAAATCTACCAGTGATCAATTTGGCATGTGTCAGAAACAAGAAGACAAAGGAATGCTGGCAGAAAGAAGCTCACAGTGAATGAGACCAACTGTGTTGATATTAAACAATTCTTCTACATTGCTAACATAGAAAAGACTACATATTTCACAGGGCGGAAAACAGCTGTTGTCTTGTTCTTTGCCTGTGAAAAACTTCTAGAACTTGATCTCCAAACAGCTCCAGCAGAACTACTACCTGATACAATTAGTGAACTTATAATGATAATGATCTGTCCAGAGGACACCACTGAGAAGAGATTACCAATACTGCACACTGAAAATAATGGAATATGTGTCACAGTGGAAGATCTTCACCTAAATCTACCTTGCGACAATATCAAAAGAAGGGAATTGCTTCTCTCATTAACCACATTGCCTTCTATTGCATGCTTTGAGTAAATTAAATATCCTCCAAAAAGGAGAACAATCTACAATAAACATCTTCAGTGAAGGAAATAAAGACGTTAAAGATCAGCTAGTGGCTCAGAAAGATAAAGAACAACACGTAAGTAGATCATCCTCAAGCAAACAACCATTTACTCACACAAGTCAAGAAGAATGTGTACATTCAGAAACTTGAGCAAATAAGGGATATACTTGATATTAGATTAGATTACTTACAGAGTGGAAACAGGCCCTTCGGCCCAACAAGTACACACCGACCCGCCGAAGCGCAATCCACCCAGACCCATTCCCCTACATTTACCTCTTCACCTAACACTACGGGCAATTTAGCATGGTCAATTCACCTAACCTGTACATTTTTGGATTGTGGGAGGAAACCGGAACACCCGGAGGAAACCCACGCAGACACGGGGAGAATATGCAAACTCCACACAGAGAGTCGCCAGAGGCGGGAATTGAACCTGGGTCTCTGGCACTATGAGGCAGCAGTGCTAACGACTGTGCCACCGTGCCGTATTCTTGTTTACCAAATGTATATTGAATTAAACAAAGGGAAAAACCTGGTTATAGATATTGTATGAGACAGTTGGCCAGAAAGGGTTAACTCAGAAGCATTGGAATAGTTCCACTCACTCATATTTAAATCACTATTTCTGGGAGTAGCTACTCAGTTTTGTTGTTAGTTGCTCATCAGTGTGCAGCTATGTGGCATAAAGTTCCAATCCCTCCGGCAGGTAACAATGTCTTTGGCCTAGTGTTAATGTAGTTAACTAGTTTTCAGCTAATGTAACCTATTACCCTTTGTACTCAAGTATGTGTCTGTTCTGCAGAAGATTTAAGAGTAGTTAATCATTCACTACTTAATATTAGTAAACCCTGTGAACTAGTATTAAAGAAGAGCTTGGGGCAGCATATTTCCCAAAATAGATCCCAGGAGTCAGCTGTGGACATCTCTTACAACAAATATCCCCTCTCGTATGGTCCAATAAGTTTGCTTATGAAGGAAAAGAAGTTCTTATTCAGTCCAGATTTTTGTTTTGTTTAAATTTCACGATCTGTGACGGTGGATTGAAGCCCATGTTACATTAACCTGGCATTCTGAACTACTAATTCAGTGACATTATCATTATGTCAGCACTTCCCCTTCTTACACAGTCTAAATACACCAGGAAAACTACATCATCTGCTGCACACTAGCTTTAATCGGTTATAAAATTGAAGTCATGTGTTTCTCATTTGCTGGTGAACTAATTGCAAAAGTACCATGTAATCTGGCAAAATAGTATTGAGTGTATGACATGCTAATGTGTGACAAATAGGTTCTCAGAGCTTCCCATCAGAGCTTGATCTGCCTTCAATCCACTTCAATGTTGATATCCTATTTTTGGTCTGCCATCAGGAAGCTGAAATTAATCATCCTGCATGATCAAATGCTTCCGCATATCTCATTTGCCACTGCCAGCAGCTGCAAAAGGTTCCAGCCAATGGTAAACCTTTAGATTGAACAATTAATTTCTTGTTAAACTGAAAATTTCTAAAGGTTAGCAGCTCATATTTATGTTTGTAAAATATATTTTTGTAAAGACCTTTATGGGCATGGAAGACCCATTACCTTTGTTTTGTTTTGGTTTAATGTTATGATATATTGACTCTGGTATTGCCATCACTTTAAATTCTATTATTGATGTGCAATAAAGTTCCACTCATATAGTAATGAATATCTGTTAAACAATACAGGACTTACTTTGCTATATTGGCAATTGGTCTGTCTGTATTCACTCCTGTTTGCACACTGTGCTGCAGTTAGTGAAGGTGTTAAAATGCAAAACTAGATTTGTATATCAATGTGGTGCTGTACACAATGGCACTGATGCTAGTTAATTATGTCAGGAGTGGCATTATTATTTTCTGCAAATATCTTTCTTAGGATCGTTGCTTTATTTGGATGTTATTTGGATTTGGTGCAATGTTCGTTGTTTCTATTATGTATGCAGTCAACCTTGTGTCAAGCAGATTGTAAGTGAATGAAGTCTTTTCACAAAATGTAAATTATTGTGAAACATATCCTTGCCATTGCCCTTCATTGACTGGATTGTATCCATTACCCAATCATGATTACAGTTCCTCAGTAATTCTCAGGTCAGGGCGCCTGGATGATACACTTGATACATGATTTGGCTTGTATACATATTTGTTCTGTAAACTGGTAATCAATGTTTGCAAGTAAACACACACCTCATCTTGAAAGTTTTGTAGTGCAGTGGTACTCTTGCTACCTTTGAGCCAGAGGGTTCAGATTAAAGTCCCACTGCCTCTAAGGTGTGTCTAAACAGGTCAGTTAAAAATAAATATACAAACCTCACTAGTGACGATTAGGGTAGTATTGTATGATTCTGGGGAGCATTGAAATGTCTTTCATACTTTTCTCTCCAGTAAATAAAAAGTTGTGGAAATTAATGCCTTCCACAAAAAGTAAATCTGAGTAATGAAATATGCAACACTTAAGAGTGGTACTTGTCTATAGCAGTGGGGCTCAATTACATTTCTCCCTGGAGCAATAAAACATGGTATCTTTGGTGTTCCATTTCCAAGTTTCCTATTATAGCCTTGCCATCATGCAAAGTCACTGTTTGTAGGCCAGTTCTTCCAGTAAGGAAGGAGGTTGTTTATATTTATCGTTTGGTAACTGGTTTCAGGACAGTAGGAGTTGGTTCCTTCATGTCCTTTCACAGAACGCTATCTTTGGCATAAATAGATGCATAAAATGAAAGACAATTTAGGTTCCTAAAATGTCACAGTAAAAATAAAGTACCCATTACATAGCAGTGGGACATTAGGTTATTCCATTTATCATTCTTAGCCATCATACTTAGATAACAAATAAACTGAGGATATCTTTTTAGTGATTGTGTGTCAATTTTAAATAGTTAATAGAACTGTCAATTTAATAATTTACATTAGGAGCTATGGAGAAAATCTTCCAATATCTTACTGAATACATTTCCCACCCCTACTAAATTCACTACATCAGAGAAAATTCATGGATTTTATGGAAAACAATTTCTGCAAACTTACCATATGGTCAATGTAGACTTGGCAGATCCGTACAAAACTTAAAAAATAGGATCGTAGTCACTATAAATGCAAGAGCATTGACCATCACCATTAGGTGAATGGTACAGGGCTGTTAGGCAGAGGCACAAGTGAAGAAGGTTGGATTGATATGCTATTACTTTTACTGTTAATATAAAAGCAAAATACTTTGATGCCCATGTCTTTTTTATTTTTGTACTTTTTATTAACAGTGGACTGAAATGAGAAACAACTGTTCTAAAATGCAGGAATTTGCAACGATGGCTGCATGTTCTGAAAGTTAGCAATTTGACACCTATTATGAACTTTGTTTGTGTAGCTGTGGATTCCAGCAATGTGCAGAGTAACTGGAGCTGAAGGATTGTTTATGAGTGAAGTGATTGGTTTCTGGATGAGGAACCAATTATCAATGACAAAGGTCCCCTGCCTGCTAACATCCAGGTAATTAGATTACTTTACATTAGATTAGATTACTTTACAGTGTGGAAACAGGCCCTTCGGCCCAACAAGTCCACACCGACCCGCCGAAGCGCAAACCACCCATACCCCTACATTTACCCCTTACCTAACACTACAGACAATTTAGCATGGCCAATTCACCTGACCTGCACATCTTTGGATTGTGGGAGGAAACCGGAGCACCCGGAGGAAACCCACGCAGACACGGGGAGAATGTGCAAACTCCACACAGTCAGTCGCCTGAGGCGGGAATTGAACCCGGGTGTCTGGCGCTGCGAGGCAGCAGTGCTAACCACTGTGCCACCGTGCCGCCCACTAATGTTGTGGTTCTATTCGCCGAGCTGGGAATTTGTGTTGCAGACGTTTTGTTCCCTGTCTAGGTGACATCCTCAGTGCTTGGGAGCCTCCTGTGAAGCACTTCTGTGATGTTTCCTCTGGCATTTATAGTGCCGGAGGAAACATCACAGAAGCGCTTCACAGGAGGCTCCCAAGTACTGAGGATGTCACCTAGACAGGGGGCAAAACGTCTGCAACACAAAGTCCCAGCTCGGCGAACAGAACCTCAACAACGAGCACCAGAGCTACAAATCTTCTCGCAAACTTTGAATCCAGGTAATTGTTTGTCCAGTAGCTGAACACATTGGACTGTGCACAAGACAGAGAGAAGCTAGTTCAGGCCAGAGAGAAATCAGCCAGTCTGCAGCAGCCAAAAACCTCTCTCTCAGTTCTCTGCAGTAAACCACATTAAACCAGAAGAAAACCAGCTCACACATTTATTCAACAGTTAGTGCAACTTGTAACTTTGAATCTGTCATAATGAACTAGCCACCCTGTGCCTCTTACAAACCAGTGGAAGCATTCATAAAAATAAAGGGCAAAGAGAAACATTTGGATCAGTGAGAACCAGCCCAACAAATCTTGTGAACAAAGATTATAGAACTGTTTTGCCAATTTTCCCTCTACCTATGTGTTGTTTTTCCTATTAATATTGGTCTGTCTGAATGTGTAAGGGGGAATTTATAAAAGCTGTTTTTATTTTAATTAATTCTTTACCTATAGCTAGAAGCTAATAATCAGCTTTTTTTAAAAAAATAAATCTGGGTCAGAATATTGTGGGTTTTTTTTGGATTTTCTTTCATAAGCTTTAATTTTTGTGGCAACTACAGAAGCAGCTAGAGTTGATGTCCATCATGTTACTGCAGCGATTCAATGTAAGCTAAATGGTGTTGGGGGTCACATATTAAAATGAATAGAAGATTGCTATCTAATAGAAGACAGAGGTGGGGTAAGTTGGACATTTTCAGGATGGAAACCCATAACTAGTGAGTGCCATGGATATCAGTGTACGAGAAAAATTATCTACAATATGTTTTAATCATTTGAATGAGAAAAGTGAATGCACTATCGCCAGGTTTGTGAATGACCCAAAAATATGTTAGAAGGCAAGTGGTGAGGATGACACAGAGTGTCTTCAGAGGGATATTAACAGGTTAAGTGAATAACAGCAAAACATGATAGAATTGATTTAATTTGTTATTGTCATATGTAAGAAGATGCAGTGCAGAGTATTGTTTTGTGTCTTATCCATGCAGCCATTTCTTATATAAGCACATCAGGGTAATAGAACAGAATAAAGAATTTCCTTTGCCCTTTGATGAAGTGGAGGCATGAGTGTGCTTTCTTGAATGTAGCATTGATGTGGATGAACCAGGACAGATTATTGATGATAACTCCGAGGAACTTGAAGCTTTCAACCATCTTCACCTCAGCACCATTGATACAGACAGGGGCATCTCCTTTGCTCAACTTCCTGATGTTGATGACCAGCACCTTTGTTTGCTAACACTGGGGGAGAGATTGATGTCTTTACACTATACCATTAAGATGGAGCATATTGAGGGAAAATGTGAGGTCATGCACTTGGGCAGGAAGAACAGAAGGACTGAACATTATTCAAATGGAGAAAAATTGTAGAAAGTTACAGCACAGAAAGATTTGGCAGGTCTCGTACACAAAACCTGGCATACAAACTCAAAGAAAATGGAGGATAAAAATAGGGAGTTGCTTAAAATATACAAATCACTATTCAAACGATACTAGAAGGCTGTGAACAGTTTTGGTCCCCTTACCTAAGGAAAGTAATGCTAGCGTTTGAGGAAATCCAGGGAAGGTTCATTAGAGAGGAGGTCTGGCCTGGGTATGGAGGGGCTGTCTTATAAGGAGAAATTGGGTAGGTTGGAACTGTATTCATTGGAGTTTAGAAAAATCAAAGGTGACCTATTGAAAATATCCAGGATTCTAAAGAGCCTTGATAGGATAGATGCAGGAAAGTTGTTTCCCCTTGTGTGAGGGCTTAGGACCAGAGGGCATAATTTCAGAAAAAGGGTTTCACATATTTAAAACAGAGGTGAGGAGGAATTTCTTCTCTTAGAGGGCAGTGAATCTGTGGAATTCTTTACAGAGGACTGTGGAGGTTGGGTCATTCAGTGAACTCAAGGCAGAGATAGACAGATTTTAATGAACAAGCGAATCCAGGGTTATGGAGAAAAGGCAGGAAAGCTGAGTAATTGCAGATTATCACATCAGCCTGATCCCATTGAATGGTAGAGCAGACCCAATGAACTGAACAGTGTACTTTTGCTCCTATGTCTTATCTTCTCTTCCTCAGCTACTCTCCTGTACCTGGTGGCAAGGACTGTTTCATCACAGTGATCAGATTGTATAGGGTATAGCAGACCAAACAGTCTTGAGTTAAGTGGTCAGCAGGTACATCTTATCAAGTAGTAATCACACTCTGCTTTCTCCCAGAAGATCTAATGCTAATGGAACAGAGACTGGTGGAATAAAATGTTATCATGCCTGCTGTCACAATGCCAAGCATAAACCTGCATGATCACCTCCCAGCTGTACATTGAAGAAGAGGAACCCTTTGTGGTTGTGACACATTTTTGAATTTACATGTAATATCCACAAAGCAAAATGTGGCATAAAGCATCAGGGAGACACTCCCATAATAGCAAAGCTACATACTTGCTCTTCCTGCTTCCTTTGTCAAAATAGATTGCAATGTATAACCCTTCCTTTGAATGTACAATGTCAGCGACCATACTTAGACAGTAATTGATGGAGTTGAAGTTGGTTTCTGCTCCAGCCTGAAAGGATTTCAGCACAAAGACATTCAGGATGATGGTAATGCTATTGTCATCTTGCTCTGAGGTCTGCCTACAACAGGTGTCAGATTTCTGTGATCACTTCCTGTGCAAAATAGAAATATCACTTTCCTCCGGAGGTTAACTTCAATGAATTGTTCCCATAAGTCTCTAGGTAGACATAGACTCTTGCTGAAGATGATGGAAATTGGCAGAACAGAGTTTCTCTCCCCAGAAAGTCCACCCCCTCCATCTCAAGCAGTTTGTCCTCCACTGTCAACTCTGTTCATTCGCCCTCTCATACTGCTGTCTAAGGAGAATGGAAATTACAGTGCCAGTGGCTGATCATAAAAGCCCCAAAAGTCAAAACCACTTTGTGACCCATGACGTCTTGTAGATTTCACAAACTTTAAGCTACAGGCCAACAAACTCTTTTCTAAACTGAAAAACAGACATCAGAAATTAATCAAATCAAAAAGGTGGTCAAACATCTCCTTTAATGGGATTGGTGATGGTTGGGGCTAGTCAAGGCAGTGGAGGTGGGGGATGTTCCTTCATATTGCTTATTCTGCTGTCTGAGATGAAGAGAGGGAATGTGTTGGAATGTTAAGGTCAAAAATGCTGTAATTGGTGTCAAATTGGTATTACTGTCTTTGAGTGTAAAAGACTCTTAATGCTCACAAGAGGATATTTTGTGAAGTGGGTTTCCATAGTTCCGCATGCCTATTACCATGGAAGAAATAGCTATGGACATGAATGAAGTTGCTGATAAAAGCAAGTTAGGCAAAGCAAAATGAGCATTTGATGTGGAAATAGTGATTGGAGAGTGTAAAATGCTCTGCAAAGTGCAACAACCCATTCACGAATGCTTCAGACTGATGCATTGGGTAACCTCAGTTCTGCAGAGGTTTCTACTATTCAAGCCTAGCTCATTTGGTTACTTCTTACATCTCCCAGATGTGCAGACTAAAATACATGATGAATTACATTTTCAAAATCAATATTGGGGCCATTACAGCCATAGGATAATTCTGAAAAAACACAAACACACCTTAGAAGCATACCCTAGAGTAGGCAGGAATATTCATATAGGTGCATACACATATAAAAGTGGTACTGGTGATGAGTATGGCACTAGTGTGCAGGAGGAGGTGCCAGAGAAAAATGGAACCATGGACAGCAGTAGCAGAACATTATTTCACGCAGTGAAATACATCACATCTCTATTATAGAATTCAATGTAGTCTGTGCTCTCATCACTGAAGAGGCTGATTGGCAGGCCTTTCCCAATGGATTCCAAAGTAGAGTTCAGATTATTCAAGTTTGGGCTATAACTTTATGCAAGAATGTCACATGGTATAACGCCATGATATCATATGGAATTATGTCACACTTAGAGTTCTTGAAGCTACAAGCTTGCCTGTCACAGATACACACACTATCACAATGTGACTCCCACCATCACCCACCTCTTTTGCTCCAAGGAATAGGATCTTTTCAACAAAAAATATCTGTAACGGTACAGATTAAAAATAAGAGACAAGTATTTCCATGCATTTTCTTTGCACATCAGATAATATTTCAGTGGACAAATAATGTAATGGATATGGTTCTGCAGTTCCATAGATGGCTTACTGCTACAGATTTATTTCAAAACCACAGCCAAAGCTATGTGGTGATGACAGATTAATTTAGCAAATTTCCTTTAGTCCAGCAAGCTACATACTGCCAGTCCCACAGTTGCTGACAAATTAACTGTTGTTTGATTGAAATACATAAAATCCTGAGGGGTCTTGCCAGAGTAGAATAGAGTGGTTATTTCCTCTTATGGGAAATCTAGAACTAGGCATTACCTTTTACAAATCGTGCCCTTTTTAAACAGAGATTAGGAAATTTGTTTCTCTCAGAGAGTCATGAGTCTTTGGAAATCTCTTCCTGAAAAAGTGGCAAGAACAGAGTTCTTAAATATATTTAAGGCAGAAGTAGATAAATTCTTGTTGAGCAAGGGATGAAGGTTATGGGATATTATGATCTTGATATAAGATTTTGCAAATAACTATTTGAACACACTTGAAAATGACATTTCTCAATAGTCTTAGTTCATCTCTATATGGCCAAGAAGAATAAATTTGTTTAGGAATTTCCTTAATGTGTTCAGGCCATCCACTAATGATGAAGTATTTCAGCAATTATTTTCCACTTGGTTAGACCAAAGTGGATGAGATCAATCCTTTTGCCTGTGACTCTAGATGCCACAGCAGATGTTGTTGCTTTGTTATGATCCCAATTGATGGTATGACTGGATAAGTCAGAGCCCTGAATGTAACCTGGCCTGATGGATAATGTGTTCATTTATTTAATTATTTTGGTGGTTAGTCATTGAGGTATATTCACAAGAGGCTGCAGACTTTCTAACTACAGAACAGAAGTTTATTACAGAAAAGAATAAGAAAGACTTATCTAAATATGGAAGATGGTTAGAAGGATCTCAAGACGCACAGCATAACAAAGTTTTAATCTATTTTCCAACATTTTCCATTACAGAGAATTATATGCAGAGATAATGCCCTCCAAAATCAACTCATAAGTTTAGCTTAACGAACCCCTTACAGTTCATTTGTTATAGATTCTGGAAGGCAATCTGTTAAGTTATTTCCAAACCTGTCTACATGAACTTTTCACAAATGTGATAACCGAAACTTGCTCAGTTCTAATAATCTGCACATTTCTAACCAAACACTCTTGGTTTAGAAGTTTCACAAACTAACCCTGCTGCTGAGGCAACTTGTTTCTGAACTCCTGGAAATTCCTAGGTTAGAAACTTCTAAACTCAACCCTGATGTTTTCTGAATTTGCTTAAACTCAGATTCTTCTGAACTGAAAGCAAAATGAATGTCCTTGCATCTTTACTCTATCTGTCCTAAACCCAACAGTACAAACATCCTCAATACTCGAGGAGTCTGCAGTCACTTGCTTTCTGGCAAAGTGCTGCATGTAGTCACTGGTCTACAAGGACCCTTTCTTGTAAAAATAGCTTCACAGAACTAATCAGCATGTATCTGCCTCTATTTTGAAATCCAAATTCCAAAACAATCTTAATATTGATATAAATAATACATTTTTCATTACAGCTACCTCATGGATCAGTGCAGATAATTTTTTTACATCACTCATTGGTTTCACAAAGCTTGTGTTAATTTATAGTCATGTGATGAAATCTGCCACTTCCTTTTCTTAGTCCATAAAGGTTTCATTAGTCCATAAAGGTTTCAGGTATTAAGAACTAGAATCCATGTTTGTGGTAATTGTAGCAAAACACACATGAATTTCTTCTTTTGGTTGCGTAATGGCTTATCATTCCTATTAATAAATCTTATTGGATGGTCATTTGGTGCCTTGATGGTTACATGAATACGATTGATGATCCTCTGAACCAGAGTGAGTCCAGCAATGGAAGAAAATTTCTCTGCACTTTGTACTTATGAAGCTGCCTCTTACTGGAGTTGAATGTACTGTCCAACTCTGAAAAATTGGGTGTCAGAAATTTGTGCAATGCAGTGGTAATGCAACTCTTTGTAAGATCTCACCAATGTACACAACTGATTCTTGGAAAGAGCAAAGAGGTTCAAAGTCACAGTGACTACTGGCAGAGTTTATAACTAGTGAGTAATGAAATCATGAGTGAAAAGGGCACAAGACTTTGTGAACATAGAGAGTGTAGCCCACAAGGTCTTTTCTGACCCTTACTCCTCCCTGTTGCTATCCTCATGCCTGGGTCAATGCATTCCTGTAGAGATTGTTGATTCTCAACTGGACCCAAAATCCAGCCTCTTTTGTCACCTGTATCCTTCTTTATGCTCAGGTATCCACCCTGTGCCCCCATTATTTTCTTTAACTACTTAAACCTACAGACACACAGTACTAGCATGGTGACAATGTCAAGACTGCTGATCTCCTAATTGACTCACCCTGAAACCTCTGCTGCCCCGATGGCATCAGTGTACCAATGGCTGGGTCATACTCTGGCAACACTCACACTTCCATGGCTCCCTCTTAATTCTCTGTGCTGCCCATGACTGGTTCCCCAGGTTGTATCTGGGTCTTCCCTAGACAGCATTTGCAGCCTTTAAGATCTGAATATGTTCTCCCAGTGAGACTTCAATCAGCTCACTAACCAACATATTTACCGTGGTAAATAGATTGGATGGAATATTACAGCTGCCTCCCACCTGCCCTACAAAAACCTGAGGGCAACAGGCCTTTCTTGTCCTCTGGATTCTTGGCTCCATCAGGATTTGAAAATGTAGCTCTAGAAGTATGGACACAAACTGGACATCATCTTGGACATCATAGTGTTAAAATTATAGGCGCTGTACACCCAGTGCTGCAGCCTTTAAGTCCACCAGAGAAGGTAGATGAAACCTCAGTTTAAAAGCAGCACCTTTGGAAGTGTTGCACTTCCTCAGCACAGTACTGGAATGTCAACCAGATTATGTGGGAAAATATTGCAAGGGGGACTTGAAACCACAATTTGCTAACTCAGAGATAGGAATGTTACCCCTGAACAACAGTTTCCATCCAATCTGGATAATCTTGGAAATAAGTTTAGTGTAGCTGAAAATGTAATATTTATGTATTTCTAAATGTTTTTAAGTTTTAGATTTTCAGTACATTTTACAAAATATATTCTTATTTGATTGGTGTACAGTTTAGGTCAATTGTTTGCAATTCTTGAGAGGTTATCATTAATGTCTCTATTTTTTCTTACTAATAGATTTTGCATATCACAAAATGCAACTCTCTTCTGTTGATAATATTCTGTCTTATTCACACATACTAAATAGGGTTGTTATGGACCAGACCAAATCCCCTCAAAATATATTAAGAAGCTGGCCCAGACCCAAACTTTTTCTTATTTTGAGGGGATTCCTGATGCAAGTTGATTGGTCAAACTACTCAACTTTAAGCAAAACATGCATTATTTTTACACTACAGTTAAAATGGAGACAAAATAAAAATGAAAGGATAGATTTGGCTTAACTGCAACTCTATTTAAATGCTTAACAAAATAATATGTATATTAACTACGACTAATTAACTGTTCCAATATAGTAACATCCCTTAACACACTTCATGACAAAGGCAAATTCAGTAAAATAGGTTGTCTCACATGCAATTCTAGCAGCAGGACGGGAGCACCAGATTTTAGCTGTAACAGAGAGAGGATAAATAGCTTTCTCATCCGGTTTCAAAACTCGAGCAATTATTAAAAGCTAAAACTAAAAATCCTGAATCTGTGTGAGCTTGACCCCACCCATTCAGGCTGCTTCTATTGTTCCAACTTTCAATAAAAACCCAAGGCCTCACTAATGGTTTACTTTGTTGGCTTTATGCATATCCACTCTCACCTCTGTCTCAACCTTTCTTCATAAATAAAGGACAACATACACCTCTTAAAGCCATAATGTCATCACAGGGTTAACTAATAATTGTTGTCTTAGGCTTTAAACCCTATAAGATTCAAGATCACATATAGTTCAGACAGGGAAATAAACTGGATTTATGGAATGCATGATATAGAATTGCTTCAGAATTACAGAAGAGATCTAGTGAAGAACATTTGAATGCATTTATTCTGCCAGTCCAGTAACAGACCATATTTTAAAACAAATCTTGTAACAAAACAGATACCTCTGACAATATTGTAAATGCATTTACATTAATTACACAATCACAGAATTCTTACCGCACAGAAAGTGGCCATTCAGCCCATTTTGTCTGCACTGGCAAAGACTCAATGGACAGAGCAAAATTTAATACAAGAATACTTCCAGGTTCCAGGTGAAGCTGGTGACAACTTTATTAACTTTCATGTTTCCAGAATTTTGTAATTATAATAACTTACAACCAGAACTTAGTCAAGACAGAATTGTCTTTGCAATTTCTGAGGTATTTCTTCCAGATATGTTACATTAAAAACAGGATTGCACATTGGAAAGATGGTAGTAGAAGCTGAAATTTGAAAACAGAAAATGATTGGAACAGAAAATCTACTTAGTTCAAGCAGATCAGCTACAAAGACACCAAAGCATCAAATAACAGATCAATACAAAAGGTTTTAAGATCTCTTGATGCCAGACATCACTCTTCCAGATATGGAGTTTAAAAAAACAGACAAACAGAAAGAGTGTCCAACATTGTCTCACCAATGCAATTTTGGTAAGAAAGTGGGGCATTCACAGAGAATGTGAAAAACTTTAAAGTAACATTGGAACCACAGAATCTATAACTGAATCTGATAAGATTGAACCTGATGTTATCCAAATTAACATATATGCAAATTGAAGGATGGCATCCAAGTCTATCATGTTGCAACATTTACAGGAGAAGATTACTTCTTTGAGAAACACAATTATGTTCTCTGACAATTTGAGAAAATGAAATATCATAGGATTGTAAATCCTCCAAAGGAGACAAACATTCAACAGCAAATTTAATGAGAGAATATCTGTAAAGGGAACTCAGTAATTAGGGTTCCAATATAGCCAGGAACTGAATTTGAAGATTTATACTCAAGCATCAAGCTTCCAAACCAACCAAGTCAACAGCCATTTATAAATTCAGAGACAAGATGGAGTAGTGATAGACCAAAAGGTAAACCTACTTCACTCATTCAAAAAAAAAATCAAGATTTTAATAATCAATGAAAAGCTTGAGGGAAGATGTTATATGACATAATTAGTAACTGAAAGGATTAAGAAAACTTCTGCCCATCAGGTTAGAAAGGACAGTCCCTGAGGGAGATGAGGAGAGTGTTCCAGTGTTGAATGTGCTATGTTTTATGTAGCTAAACAAGATTGTATACTTCTTCTCAAGTCTAGCTTGAAGTCACATAAGGTGGGTCACGTAATTCAGATGAAATGTAATCAACTGTTAAGTACTATATAATTAGCATCCACTGTTCAACAAGATAAAACCCCTATTCTGCCAAAGATTTTGTGTGAGTATCTTTTCCCACTTGGTATCAGTAAGTCAGACCAAAGGTCAAGTCACATAGTCTTGCCAAGCCATTAGGCTGCTGTCATTTGAGAGGAACATGAAACTAAATAGGGTTAAACAATAATTGTGTTAGGCTTTACACACTCTATGATTCAAGATATCACATACTTTAGTCACGGAATTAAACGGAATTGTATGGAATTCATTATACAGAATTGCTTCAGAATTACAGAAGAGATAGTGGTTTAACCTGAGAGTCATCAGACCTCAGGAGAAGGGACAGGCTGAGACAGAAATTCCTTGATAGTAACCTCAGGTGGTGTGGGACTTGCATCCATGCCATTGGCTTTATTTGCATTGCAAACCAACTGTCCAGCCAACTTAGCTAACCAACCTCCATACCTCAGATTAACAGCAATAAAAATAAGAAGGGTTGGTGGCAATCACGGTAGCTAAGGTATCTCAAAAGATGACATGACCATAACATATACCAGGGAACTATCCCAGTGTCTTGGCCAATATTTATTACTCAATCACCATCACAAAAACATATTATCTAGGCATTATCTCATTGATATTTGTGGGAGCTTCTTGTGCATAAATTGGCTATCATGTTTCCTAAATGACAATAGTAACTGTACTTTAAAAGCACTTGATTGGCTGTAGAACATTTTGAATTGTCCAGTGGTCCTGAAAAGCATGAGTAAATGCACAAAGAACAGCACAGCACAGGAGCGGGCCTTCCGGCCCACCAGACCTGCACCAACACATCATGCCTTTCTAAACCAATAACCTCTTTATGGTCCGTATTCCTCTATTCCCAGACTATTCACATATCTGTCAAGATGCTTCTTAAACATTGCTATTGTAACTTCCTCCACCTCCTTCACTTACCACCTTTTAGTAAAAAACCTGCCTCTCAAAAGAAACTTATCCCTGTCTACCTCAAACTTATGTCCCCAAGTAATTAACATTTCTACCGTGAGGAAAAGAATCCAACCATCCATTTTTTTCTATGGCTTTCATAGTTTTGCAAACTTCTATCAGATCATCCCTCATCCTTCAATGTTCAAGTCAAAACAAACCAAGTTTGTCCAATCTCTCCTTATGAGAGAAAGTGAGGACTGCAGATGCTGGAGATCAGAGCTTAAAAATGTGTGATGGAAAAGCACAGCAGGTCAGGCAGCAATCAAGGAGAAGGAGAATCGACGTTTCTGGCATAAGCCCTTCTTTCTGAAGACTGTATACTTCCCTCCTGCGTGAGACCTTCCAAAATGCATCACCTCACATTTGAACAGATAATACATCATCTGCCTATTTCTCCATCCAAGTCTCCAGCTGATCAATAACCTACTGCATCCTCTGGCAATCCTCCTCATCATCTGTAGCTCCCTCAATCTTTGTGTCATCTGACAGCTTACTAATCAGGCCACCTAAATTCTTCTTTAAATCATATGTATGTATGTATGTATGTATGTACGTATATGGAGTCCCAGTACTGATCCCTGTGGAACACCACTGGTCACAGATCTCCAGTCAGAAAAACACCGTTCTACTGCTACTCTGTCTTCTGTGACTGTATCATCTTACCAGCTCAACATGGATCCCGTGTGACTTCATCTTTTGTATCAGCTTGATATGAGGAACCTTGTCAAAGGTTTTGCTAAAGTCTATTGAGCCAACATCTATCACTCTGCCCTCATCTATTATCCTTGTCACTGCCTCAAAAGACTCAATCAAGTTTGTGAGATACAACCTCTGCACAAAGCCATGCAGCCTATCATTAATAAGTCCATATTTGTTTTCCAAATGCCTAAGAACCTTCTCCCATACGTTCCCTACCACTGAGGTAAAACTCACAAGCCTGTAATTTCAAGTTTTTTCCTTTTTCTTTTTTTCAATAACCAGGGCAGAATAGTGTAAGTGTTGCCATTTGTGCTATTGCTCAGTGAGAATTTATCAAAGCTTTCACCGAGTTAGTTTGGTGAATATTGCTCATGCCTGGAATGACTCCCCTGACAGAATCGTATACAGTACAGCACAGATACAGAGAAACATTGATGTTGTAGCACAGCTGAAGTTGCCTGCACAGTTTGGGCCCCAGATGTCTGTTCAGTGGGCCAAAAAGAGAATATTTCTCCTGTGTTTTTGTGAAATTTTAAGCTGAATTTTCAATTCATTTTAACTCCTTGTCCACAAGACCCAAAAGTCACTAATGGAAATTTCTATTGAATTAAGAGAGATAACACCAGATAATTGATATAGGAACATGATGACAGGGACACACCATTCAACGTGTTGAGTCTTTTAATCCATTGGCAGGTTCAGTTGCACAGGGGCCAACTAAAAGAGCAAAAACACAGTCCACTTGCACATTGGCTAGTTTCCCAAGGTGGACCTTTCCTGAACACTGCTCTCAAATGGTAATAAATAATTAGAATTTTATGATGCTAAAGCTTAATTTGGGCAGTGCACGTTTAATAAGATCAGTAACATTCTTTTAGGCAATATTTAAAGGAAAACATTCAATTTTTTTTGTAGATTTAGTCTTATATCCCTGATCCTTTAGAAGACTAGAGAGCATGGTGAACCAAAGATTTCTGGGAACAATTTGCCTGTATCAGAGGTGATTCTGCACACAATGATTGTTTTCTAGATTGTTACATTTAAGAACCAGGCATAGGTATCGAAAGGTAAATTTGCCATAGTACTATTGGACTCCTCTCTCATTAGACAAGGACTGGTTGTGATTTAACTTGAGAGATACTACACTTCAGGCAAGGGGAGAAGTTGAAAAGGAGAATCCTTCATGGTAACTTAAGACAGGGTGGGAACTGAACCCAAACTGTTAGTATTACTCCAGATCACTGAGCTAACCAACTTCCAGTACAGCGAGCTAGAACTGTCTAAAAGCAATTACCTTCACAGGCTAAGGCTCACCAAGAAAGTAGTGGTAGAGCCATTAGCTTTAAGCTAGCCAAGGATAGCCTTAACCATAAGCATTGCTTTGCCAGTACGTACCAACTGCTGACATCACAATGGCTATCAACAACATGCCCTTGGTTTCTTAGAGACTAACCCAAGGGATAACTGCAACATCAATCAGCAGTGCACAGATGTATCAAGCAGGACCCTGACATTTTGTGCTCTAGGATAGAAACTTCTTGACTTTCACCAAGGAAAAGTAACAGCAAAGTGGTGAGTAAGATAATATTTCCATGTCACAGTGTTCGACAAATTCCAGGACCTTATTTCTGTGACCTAAAAGGCCAACTGAATCCAAGCCACGGTTCCATGCCTTTCAAGAAAGGCAAAGCTTTCCAGTTTATTAGTACTGAAGTGATCAATGTTGATCAGCACAGGTTCATGGAATTGTCTGTGCAGATAAGCTAGAGAAGCTGGGGCTGTTCTCCTTAGACCAGGGGAAGCCAAGAGGAGCGCTCCTGCACATTTTTTGTTGAATGAGTAAAGTGATTGGCAAAAACCCTAATGAGACATGAAGAAAAACCTTTTCATGCAATGACTGGTCAGTATTTGGAAGGACCCTCTGATTCAGTGGTGGAAACTGATTCAATAGGAGCTTTCAAAAATGTAGCAGAAGAAAAAAAAGTTACAAGGGTGTGGGGAAATGATAGGACTAACTGGATTATTCTTTAAAATTTGACTCAATGGGTCAATTGACCTTCTTGTAAGCTGTATTAATTAATGGTTCTATAATTCTAGGTCAAGCAGTAATAATATTCACTTTTTTTTTAGATTAGATTACTTACAGTGTGGAAACAGGCCCTTCGGCCCAACAAGTCTACACCGACGCGCAACACCCCCAGATCCATTCCCCTACATTTACCCCTTCACCTAACACTACGGGCAATTTAGCATGGCCAAATTCACCTAACCTGCACATTTTTGGACTGTGGGAGGAAACCCACGCAGGCACGGGGAGAATGTGCAAACTCCACACAAGTCAGTCGCCTGAGGCGGGAATTGAACCAGGGTCTCTGGCGCTGTGAGGCAGCAGTGCTAACCACTGTGCCACTGTGCCGCCCAGTATTTATTCACTGCTAATCGCTGAGCCACCATGTAACCTGCCCGAAAAGAAAAGTACAAATTACTTCAGAAATACAAACAGAAACTGTTGGAAAAATTCAGTAGGTCTAGCAATATCTGTGCAGAGAAATAGAATTAATGTTCCAGGTCCAGTGACCCTTCTTCAGAACTGGGTCTGCTGCTGTCATTTCTGTTGCCTCGCTCGATATTGGGTATTCAGTCCAACTTAATTCCTTTTAGACTTTGTAGTGGTTTGATGGAATTGAATGGCTTGCCGGTCCTTTTCAGAAGGCCGTTAATAGTCAAGATGGCTTGATGGCTATCTCACTGTGCCATCTCAGTGGTATGGTGTTACACTTTTACAGTGCCTCGGAATGACTAGCGCATAGGTGCCAGTAGCCTACAGTGATGTTATCAAAATGCCAGGTGTGCCAATGGACTGAAGTGGAGTTGGTTTTTATTGCAATGGTAACCGGGGCATTTAAAAATCCAGGCTGCATGCAAACTGCCAGCACTAGGACACACTTGTCATTGTCAGTCTAATGACTCGCTCACTGGCAGCACTGAAATTGGATGCTGATGGTCAAATCCAAGTGGAAGTTCTGCTGCCTGCCATGCATTCAGATACCACACATGTTCCTCCTGACATTGGCACATCTGCTCTATTGACAAAATCCTGGCTGTAACTTCTATCACTTAGAAAGAATAGGGCAGCGGATAGAATGGAACATGGCAACCTGAAAATTCCCTTCCAAGTCACATGCCATCCTGACTTGGGAATATATCACAATTTCTTCTCTGTTGTTCATAACGTTCCTGGAACAGCCTTCTTAGCAATACTTTTTGAGTACCTTTCACACACGAAATGCAATAGTTCAAGAAAGTGGTTTACCACCATCTTCTCAAGAGCAATTAGGGATAGACAAAAACTCTTCACCTAGCCAAATTCCACTTCCATCCCATTATATATATACACATTAAAATGTGTCAAAAAATAATGTAGATCCATGTGAAATAATAATTTTTATGAAGAAAGAAACAATATAAAGCTTTCAATAAAAGGAAGACATTGGTATTGGTTTAAGTTAGCTCATAGTAGCTGTGTTCTTTTGGATTTAAACTGATAGCACCAGCCTTACAGCCTGAGAACAGGGAGCAGTTATCTTATTAGCACACTCTGGGAAAGCTGCAATAACATTGGCTCACAGTTCTTGCTGGAGAAATGCCAAAAAGAATGCTGAGTGTCTAATTGTTCACATTATCTCAGGGTAAATGGATCAAAACCTGCATACTGCATTTCGGGGAAAAAAGCTTTCAAGTCAAACATATGTTTACTACAAATTTGTGATAAAATTATACTATTATTATAGAAATTGAAGCAACTGTTCTTATCTGTGATTAGCCTTGAATATTTGAGTGCAGGCTATTTTTGATCATTGTTGTTTAGTATCATTTTTAGTCTACATTAGAAATCAGAGATCTGTTGAAGAAGAACCATCCCTGATATTGAAAGCCAGATATATTGATGTTGTCGAGAATTTAAATCAAGCATTAGCTTGACATTCATTTTATTTTAATCAATTTGTCGAATAGGAAATGTAGTACGCTATTTAAGAGACACAAACTCAGTGGTGAATACAGATTTTCCACATAACCCATTTAGAGACATAATGGGGATGACACAAGCTTTGATCTTCTATTTATAACTATACAAGACATCATTTGGAGAATTCAGGATAGAAAACAAGCAACTCAGATGTCTTGCCAAGAGGGATTTGTCCTTTTTATCTAGTCAGAGAAGCACTTTTGATATTTGCATTTCTGAATTGCTTAGCTGCCCAAGCATGCTTTATCTTTACTGGTTGAAATGTGTCACAGCAACATATGACTGCTGTTCTCGAGCTGTTCTTGGACTTCCTCCAACAAATATGGATTATGTTAAAGTCGGTATTGAATTGATGAGGATATGTTAATAACTCCCAGATGGGTATCTTTTTTGCCTGGCAGGAGGGAAATACAGGCAGTCCATGGCAGGAGCTAGTGCTTGGCAGGTCCATCATTTCGTCATTAAAGGGCAGATTATTACTCACAACAAAGCTTGCATGACAATTGCTTGGCCACCTAAGGTCCCACAGAGAGGATATTGTTGATTCCTCCTGGTGCAATGTTTAACTGTGACTATTGCTTGTTTTTTACATTGACAATAGATTAATAGTCAGAACAAGTAATGTGCTTTTATAAATAACAAGTGTGACAGTGTCTCTCATTTGGCAATCTTCTTGTGTTTAGATGTGTTGTATTTAACCGTAATCAGCCAGTAGATTGTCTGCCTGAGTTAAAGCAACATGGGGTGGATTGTGGTAAGTGTTATTTTTGCCATAACATAATAAGTTGTTATAATTTGAAAACAAATCTCACTATAACCAGGAAAACAACCAGAATTTGTGTAACAGGGAGAGTAAAGGTTAATTTCATTCTGAGTGACAAATAATTGAATTTAACATGCCAAAGGGGTTAAATTGGATACCTTGATAATGGGCATGGGATTCCTATGTTTAATTAATTATGCCCATTTGGTATAATGTAGACAGCATGTCAACTTGATACTACCTGCTCATTTGAATGACTGGTGCATGTAGCCAATTCTAACGGTGCTGTTCATTAGCTGAATCCATCATCAAAGGGCTCAAAATTGTAACTTCCTCCACCAGTTAAAGCTGGACTTCCCAGTTCAAAACTATACATTAGCTTTACTTCGGGTGCTCTTTGGCTGAAACAGGTGCTGGTGGAAAAGCTAATCTTGGGAACATTGAAGTATGGCACACAATGGACAGAGTGAGCATCAGTCTTTGCAATGCTGAATGGAGCCGGTAAACAGAGCCCACATACCACCCCCAGAAGATCAGAAAGGCACAAGGCCCTCTATAAACATAGTCAAAAGATAGTGACAGAAGATAGTCTCAGAGGTGATGTCAGGATCTAATGCAGAGGACTTGGATGGCATGTTGCAAGAAATTCAAAGCCTTACACAAGAGATCAAGATCAGTGACTATATCTTTAAATGTTACATCCTAACACTTGCAGCAGGAGAGTCAAATTATCACTCCCCATTCTCTGACCTATATTGTGCAATAGAATCATAGAATGGTTAGAATTCAGAAGAAAGCTATTCAACATTTTTGAAGGTCATAATTGAGCTCTTCCTAATGTTGCCTTTACTCTGGGTATTTGTCCTCAAGATTTTGAAAACTTCTGTCAAATCTCTCAAGCTTCCCCACCCTAAGTGCAATTCCAGCTTCTCCAATCTATGTGTAAGTGAAATGAAACCCCTCAGTAGGTACGTACAAATGAAATCCCTCAATAGGTACATACAGTGTTAGTGTCTGAACTGATATGAGAGTGAAATAAATTAACAGTCTCTGAATTGGATCTCAGATTGAAAATTCATGGCTTCATCTCATCCTTACACATTTGGCACTGCTGCAGACCTCATATCCACATCTTACAGTGTCCGTATTCTACCAGTTATTAAACTAGGACAACCACTTTTCTGAAACTCATTGCACTGCATTCCTGACACATTCCTTATCACTTACCAGGCAAAAATGGTGCGCAGCCAGAGGTAGCCATACCCAATTTGAGGGGGGGGGAGATGGGTGGGCGGGATTGATGGGGGTGGGGGGGGGGAAAGTGCAGACATGTCTGAACATCCTACCTTCCAATAGAAGGGACAGTGCTGAGGCCATTGCCAATGTTGGGCAGAACATATCAAATAGAATGTTGTTGATGTACCTAATAATCTTTGCACATCCTATTTGTTCCTCAGAACCACTTCAGACTTATCTTAATTCATTTCATCTGCCACTTGTCCACCCTTTCCATCAGGCTGTCTAACATACTGAATATACAAATATATCAGTTAGGATAAAGAGTACGTCACACAGCCCTTCAAGTATGGTTGATCTGATTTTAACTTGAACTCCATATTCCTGTCTGCACCCAACCACTTTTCATCCCAGTTCTGAGGAAAGGTCACTCGACCTGAAAGATTAACTCTGATTTCTCTCCACTGATACTGCCAGAATTTCTGATCTTTTCAAGCAATTTCTGTTTTTGTTTCACTTTTTTCACCCCATTTGATTTTCAAGAGTCTACCTACCTCTACCTCAAAAATATTCAAAGATTCTGCCTCCACTGTACAGTATTTTGAGGCGAAGCATTCTAAAGATTCACAATCCTCCAGGAGAAAGAAAAAGTGAAAACCTTCCTATCTCTGTCAAAAATAGATTGCACCATAGTTTTAAACAGTTACACCTAGTTTGAAAGTCTCCTGCCAGAGGAAACATCCTTTCCACATCCCCCTGTCAAGGAGAGCTGGAGAGTACATCCAAGTGAGAGTACATAAGACACATTGTCCTGCTGTATAGTAGGAACATGCCACACCTAGCTGCATGTCATCAATGAAAAATGTTCCAACCTACTAAAGAGGCCGGGGCAAATCCTGGGCAGCTTCTTTTGGGGAACTTTAGCAAGAAGTAAGTAATTAACACTAGCATGGGCTCATACAAAGTACACATATGACCTGTACAACGTGATCTATGTGAAAATATATTGTTTGATATCATTCTAGGATGTTAAAAAGAATAACCTGTTTTAGATTTACTGTGGAAATGTAGCTGTGAACACTCAGTATAAGTGCATGCAGTATCTCAGATCTGGTATTTGTAATGGTCTATCACTACTAAAGACAGGTAAAATAAACAGCATACTAAAGTGAAAAAGCGTGAAGAACAGAGTTTACTTCAGGGACTATTCCAAAATCATTTCTTCAGTGGTGTGGTGATTAAGCAATAGGGCACTCATCTGACATCACTGTGACAGGAGGTTGGAGTTTTGACAGAGGCTGATGCTTTAACAATGTGTGTGATGAGTTCCATCAGTCCTTATGTGGCTGCTGGTGGGATTGTGTACTCCTCTTGGGGAAAAACTGACAGGAGTCTGGTTCACCTATATCCATCTTCAGGCAGAGATAAACCTCTGAATGGCCAATCACTGTGGAACATTGGCGCTGAGATGGAATCCACAGTTCTGCTTCCTTGCCTTTGTGGCTGTATTCACCGTGACAGAGTTGAACTGTTGGAAAATAATAGAAGCAGATAAAAAAAGTAATGTTGTTATCATATGTGATATTCCACGCAGCACAATGCCAATAACAAAATAGTATAAATCTCCTTGCAATGCTGTCATCTGATGTATAATTTCAGTATGCCCGTGGTCTTATGTGACATTGTTCCAGCTTTGTTGTGGCAACTGACAACTAAACACAGGCACAGACACCAACACAGACACACAGACACACACACACACACACCAACTCAGTTATTATTATTCATTCGCTCATCAAATATGGGAAAATGTTTTCAAAGGTCTTCAACCTTGTTTTCATAGTTAACATTATCTATATTGTCAGGTTAAATTATACTGTTGATACACATTCTTAGTACTTGAGCATTCTTGTATTAAATTACTTTTAACAAAATAGAGTATTTTGGCATTTGTTTGATTAAGCTTTGTTTATGAGAATGATTGTTATTGGTGATTCAGAAGTGATAAAGGGCTGTTATTTCCTTTAGAGCAGGGTGGGGAATGTATACTATTCTAATACATGGTATAATACCACCTTATAAACAGAACCAGTTTGTCAACCAAATATATGACATTATGTGGGCAGTGGCATTTAACAAAGTTATAAAAGATAAATGAAGCAAAATAGAAATAGTAAGCAATGGAAGTGATGAGAAGAGGTAGATGTAATGAAAGAGAAGCTTAACATGGGATATGGAAGGATCTGTGTCTTAAAAATGGAATTAAATTGATCAAGCTGTTCACTGAAAGGCCACATACTCGGGTAATAAATGTGTCATGCAATCATTTAGATGTGACAGGATTATGTGTTATATCAAAGTGAGTTAGTAGTGTTTCAACCTCACAATTAAAAGTTTAAAAGGAACAAATTATGAAGAAATTAATAAGAATTTTCATTGTTTGCATTATTATGAAAGTACTTATAATGAGGAATCTCAACACCACAATTCAGATCTTCCAGTCAGCAGTATTAATGAGCACATCATCACTGGCTTGTGATGCCTCTACATCCTGACTAAATTGCACATTTTCACCTAGGACTTCCCATCCTGGCAACTGCTGAAATGGGCCATGCAGCATTTCCAGGGAAAATCTGAAAAAAATGTAGAATAAGACAAATGCAAAAAGGACACCCTCCCCCCAGCCATCACAGAGAAATCAGAACAATAGCTACCCTATTCATTTAAGTTTTCAATTATTTCAAATCTTTTAATGAATGATTGGCTTAGTAAGAAAGTGATTTGGTGAATCAGTGAGTGGTTGAGTGTGTAGGTGGGTGAGTTGGCGAGTGAATGAGTGAGTTGATCAGTGAATGAGTGAGTTGTGCCACTGCACATATTTCACAAAAAAAAATAAAATGCCTGAGAATTATCAGGTCAACCTGGTAGATCTATATCTATCAGAAAGATCTAAAATATTTCCCTTGGGTATTTTTCAACTATACTTCTTTCACAATGGCTTTCAGTGATTGCTGTGAAACTGGTTGCTATTTGCTGCTACAGACTCAAAAATAACAAACAATAAAAAATAAGTTCAAGGCAGTAACATAAATCTCCGAGTTTGAATAATATAAACTACTTGACCTCCATGCTTTGGGTGTATGATGTCAGCTGGATCATTTGATTGTAAGTGTTTCATGGCACGCTGCAAGCCTCCTACTATTGAATAATATCACTTAGATAGCGGTCTTAGTCCTGCTGCAAACTGTACAAATGTTTTAGTAGAATGATTATACATACAATGGCTAAATTCAACTAGTTAAACAAAATCAAACATATTCAATGAGACAAGCTAGGTTACATTAGGCACACATGGTTCTCTGTTAGTGACCGAGTGATATCACAAAGACAGTGGGTCAGCATCTTTCAGAAACAAAAGCAGATTTTTCGGGTCCAGTGACCCTTCATCAGAACTCAGATTTCTGCTATCTCTCCACAGTTGCTGCCAGACCTGCTGAGTTTTTCCAGCAATTTCTGTTTCTGTGTCTGATTTCCAGCATCCGCAGTTCTTTCAGTCTTTTATTTTGAATTTTTCAGAATTGGGAGGACTGCAGAAACCCATCAAAATAGTAATCTGGACTGGATAGAAGGCTCACATTGTTTTATAAAAAGATGTTAGGCCATCCAGCCCTTGCCCCTTATCCCTTCACCAACCCCCATGCCACATTATGCTACCTAACACTACGTTACCTCTTATGCCACCTCATACCCTCTGTTGCTTCTATGCCACTTCATGCCCCACATACATTTGCAGTGATTTCTGGAATGTCCTCCTTTATTACTGCAATGATAGTTTCTTTTATTAATAATGCAATAGCACCATCTCTCCTACTTCCCTCTATCATGCGTAATATCATGTACCCAGGTCACTAGGGAGTAATGATGAACAAAGGGACCTCAGGACAAGTCCATTGATCCTTAAGGTGTTAGCACAGGTAGGCAGTGTAGTGAATATGGCATATGAGATGTTTGCCTTCATTAACTGGGGCATTGTATATAGGATCATGGAAGTCCTGTTGCAATTTTATAAAACATTAGTTAAGCCAAAGATGGAATACTGTGTGCAGTAAAAGGCATCTGGATGGGCATATGAATAGGAAGGGTTTAGAGGGATATGGGCTAAGTGCTGGCAAATGGGACGAGATTAGGTTGGGATAACTGGTTGGCATGGACGAGTTGGACCAAAAGGGTCTGTTTCCATGCTGTACGTCTCTATGACTCTATGACTCTACTCTTGTCACCACACTATGGGAAGGACATGATTGCATTGGAGAGGGTGCAAAGGAGATTCACCAGGATACTGTTTAGGACTTTGAGGAGAGAATTGATAAACTGGGATTGTTTTTCTTGGAGCAAAGGAGGCTGAGAGTGAATTGAGGTATACAAAATTATGAAAGGCATAGACAAAGTAGATTGTGAGACTCTCTTCCCCATGACAGACATGTCTAAGATCAGACAGCATAAGTTTAAGGTGGGGAGCAATGGTTTCGAGGAGATCTGAGGAAAACATTTTTCACTGAGAGGGTGCTAGATGTATGGAGTGCATAGCCTGAGACAGTGGTGGAGGCAGGTACTCTCACAACATTTCAGACGCATCTGGACAAGCACTTCAAATGCCAGGGCATAGTGGCCTGTGGGCCAAGTGCAGGTAAATAGCATAGTGTAGTTTGGTGTTTGTTGATCAGCATAGACATGGTGGGCTGAAGCTCCTATTACAGTGCTGTATTGCTCTATGAGTTTATGACTGTATAGCAGCCTGAACATTTGCCCACTCCCATAGTCACCTCCAAACAGTCCCTGGAGATGGCAGGCCTAACTCAATTATACCCTCCTGATGAAGGGCTCCTGCCCGAAACATCGATTTTCCTGCTCCTCGGATGCTGCCTGACCTGCTGTGCATTTCCTGCACCACTCTAATCTTGACTCTAATCTCCAGCATCTGCAGTCCTCACTTTCGCCTCAATTACACTCTCACCTCCCCAGAGTGAAAATTCCATCTGATAGGGCCCTTTTAGATTGAGTTGGGTCTGACTATGATTCTAAGCAGAGGGATGGGAGATTGGTTAGTTAAGGAGTTTTTAATCTCTTCCTAAAATCTTTTATTTGCGTTTTACTTTTATTATTTAACTGTAAATAACTATTTAAATTCTAAATTTCATCCAGGCTTAAGCAAGGTGACTGAAGCCCCCTCTACCTCCTGCTGAAGTTAATTAATTCAGGAAACCAATTAAAAGTGGTTTACCTTTATCTGTAGATTGAGCTAATGCCTTGTTTCAGAAGCACATTTATAGGGGCATCTAAGTGTGACTTAGCACTAAATACAATTTTGAATGGAGTGTTGGCACTTGATGAGTGTCTGGGTTTGTATCCTTCACTACGATAGGAGAACATTTTTATGAGTATCTAAACATAGAACAGTACAGGCCCTTCGGCTCTCGATGTTTTGCCGACCTTTTATCCTACTCTAAGATTGAACTAACCCACATACCCTCCATTTTTCTATCATCCATTTTCCCATCCAAGAGTCGCTTAAGTGTCCCGAATGTATCTGAGTCTATTACCGCTCTGGAAGTGCATTCTATACACCCACCAATCTCTATGTAAAGAACCTATCTCTGTAATCTCCCTGAAACATTCCTCCAATCACCTTAAAATTATGCCCCCTTGTGATAGCCATTTCTGCCCTGGGAAAAAGACTCTAACTATTCACTCTATCTATGCTTCTCATCATCTTGTACACCTCTCTCAAGTCACCTCTCATCCTTCTTCATTCCAGTGAGAAAAGTCTTAGCTCCCTCAATCTTTCTTCATAAGATATGCCCTCCAGTCCAGGCAGCATCCTGATAAATCTCCTCTGCACTCTCTCGAAAGCTTCCACATCCTTCCTATAATGAGGTGACCAGAACTGAACACAATATTCCAAGTGTGGTCTAAACAGGGCTTTATAGAGCTGCAGCATGACATCCCAACTCTTAAACTCAATCCCCCTGCTAATGAAAGCCAACACACCATGCACCTTCTTAACAACCCTATCAACGTGGGTGGCAACTTTGAGGGATCTATGGACATGGACCCCAAGTTCTCTCTGTTCCTCCAAGAATCCTGCATTTAACCTTGTATTCTGAATTCAAATTCGACCTTCCAAAATAAATCACTTCACACTTTTTCAGGCTATTTGAATCCTGTCAATGTCCCATTGCAACCTACAATAGCCCTCCACAACTATTCACAATTCCACCAACTTTCATGTCATTGACAAACTTACTAATCCATCCTTTCGCTTCCTCATCCAAATCATTTATTAAAATCACAAAAAGCAGAGATCCCAGAACAGATTCCTGTGGAACACTACTGGTCACAGAGCTCCAGGCTGAATACTTTCCATCTACTAACACCCGATGTTTTCTTTTGGCCAGCCAATTGTGTATCCAGATGACCAGATTTCCTCCTATCCCATGCCTCCTTACTTTCTTAATGAGCCTACCATGGGGAACTATATCAAATGCACTGCTAAAATCCATGTACACCACATCCACTGCTCTACCTTCATCAATGTGTTTTGTCACATCATCAAAGAACTCAATGAGGTTTGTGAGGCATGGCCTGCCCCGTACAAAGCCATGCTGACTATCTCTAATCAAACTATTGGTTTTCCAAGTAATCATAAATCCTGTCTCTCAGAATCCTCTCCAATAATTTGCCTACCACAGGCGTAAGACTGACTGGTCTGTAATTCCCAGGGTTATCCCTATTTCCTTTCTTGAATAAGAGAATAACATCTGCCATCCTCCAATCATCTGGCACTACTCCAGTGGACATGATTTGGAAAGTGATTAAGGTCTATTTCAAAGGAAAATAGTACAGAACCTAGAGATAGGGTCAATAAAATATATAAACAAGGAAAACAAACAATTGGATAAATTAATTAAGCAGTTAACTGAAGCATTTAAGGATGTCAGAGTAGGTGATGTGTTACAATTGTGGAATCTGGGAGCTCTTTGATGTGTGTAACCATGTTAGAGAGCTGGAGCTGGATGAACTTTGGATCATTTGGGAGGCTGAGGAGGTAATTGAGAGGAGTTACAAGGAGGTAGTCACACTTCAGGTACAGGAAAAATGTAAATGGGTTACAGTTGGGTCAGGAAAAGGAACAGGCAGTCAGATCCTTTGTGGCTGTTCCCCTCAATAATAAGTATACTGTTTTGGATACTCTTGGGGAGGACGACTTACCAAGGGTAAGCCTTGGGATACAGGTCTCTGGCACAGAGTCTGACCCTTTTTCTCAGAAGAGAAGGAGGAGGGAAGAATAGAGCATTTGCCATTGGGGACTTCATAGTTAGGGGGACAGATAGGAGATTTTGTGGGAACAAGTAAGACTAGCGGTTGGTATGTTGCCTTCCAGCTGCCAGAGTCCATGATGTCTTGGATCACATTTTTAGCATCCTTAAGGGGGTGGGGGAGCAGCCCCAAGTCGTGGTCCACATAGGCACCAATGACATAGGTAGGAAAAGGAATGGGGATGTGAGGCAGAAATTCGGGGTGCTAGGGTGGAAGCTTAGAGCTGGAACAAACAGAGTTGTTACCTCTTGTTTGTTACTCATGCCACGTGCTAGCAAGGCGAGGAAGGGAGAGCAGTTGAACAATTCGGGCTCATTCTTGGGTAGGTAGGACCTCTATAAATGAAATTGTCTACACCAGAACCAGAGGGGTACCAATATCCTTGGGGGGTGGGCTGGGGGGGAGATTTGCTAATGCTCTTTGGAAGGGTTTAAACTAATTCAGCAGAGTGTTGGCAACCTGTTATAGCTCCATTGTACAGGAGATTGAGGGTAATGAGGTCATAAATAAGGTTTCAAGGTCGGCAGGTAGGAAGGTGGTTTGAAGTGTGTCTATTTCAATGTGAGGAGCATCCGGAGTAGGGTGGGTGAACTTGCAGCGTGGGTTGGTACTTGGGACTTTGATGTTGTGGCCATTTCAGAGACATGGATGGAGCAGAGACAGGAATGATTGTTGCAGGTTCCAGGGTTTTGATGTTTCAGTAAGAACAGGGAAGGTGGTAAAAGAGGAGGAGGCATGGCATTGTTAGTCAAGGACAGTATTATGGTAGCAGAAAGGACGTTTGAGGACTCGTCCATTTAGGTAGTATGGGCTGATGTTAGAAACAAGAAAGGAGAGGTCACCCTGCTGGGAGTTTTCTATAGGCCTCGGAAAGGTTCCAGAGATTTAAGAGGAAAGAATTGCAAAGATGATTCTGGATAGGAACAAGAGTGACAAGGTAGTAGTTATGGGGTCTTTAACTTTCCAAATATTGACTGGAAACCCTATTCTTTGATCACTTTAGATGGATCAGTTTTAGTCCAATGTGTGCAGGATGGTTTCCTGACACAGTGTGTAGACAAGCCAACAAGAGATGAGGCCACATTGGATTTGGTACTGGGTAATGTACCTGGCCAGGTGTTAGATTTGGAGGTAGGTGAGCCCTTTAGTGATAGTGACCACAATTCGGTTACATTTACTTTAACGATGGAAAGGGATAGGTATACAGAAGAACTTCGATAATCCGAATGACACGGACAGGGAGTATTTCGGTCAGTTAATCGAATGCCGGACAATCAAATGCCAGATAACATAGTTAGCCAAGCATCGGGACCTTGTGATCTTGTTTGGATAATCCAAAATTCAGCTAATTGATTGCCGGATAATCGAGGTTCCTCTCTATACTGCAAGGCAAGCATTATAGCTGGAGGAAAGGCAATTATTATGCGATTGGACAAGATCTAAGATGCATAGGATGGGGAAGGAAACTGCACGGGATAGGCACAATTGAAATGTGAAGCTTGTTCAAGGAACAGCTACTGCGTGTCCTTGATAAGTATGTACCTGTCAGGCTGGGAGGAAGTGGTTGAACGATGGTTTACTAAAGAAGTTGAATCTCTTGTCAAGGAGAAGAAGGTTATGTAAAGATACAATAGACAATAGACAATAGGTGCAGGAGTAGACCATTCTGCCCTTCGAGTCTGCACCATCATTCAATATGATCATGGCTGATCATCCTTAATCAGTATCCTGTTCCTGCCTTATCTCCATAACCCTTGATTCCACTTTCCTTAAATGAATCCAGAGCATTCCACACAGCCACCACTCTCTGGGTGAAGAAGTTTCACCTCATCTCTGTCCTAAATGGTCTACCCCGTATTTTTAAGCTGTGTCCTCTGGTTCGGCACTCACCCATCAGAGGAAACATGTTTCCTGCCTCCAGAGTGTCCAATCCTTTAATAATCTGATATGTTTCAATCAGATCCCCTCTCAGTCTTCTAAACTCAAGGGTATACAAGCCCAGTCGCTCCAGTCTTTCAACATAAGGTAGTCCCACCATTCCAGGAATTGACCTCGTGAACCTACACTGCACTCCCTCAATAGCCAGAATGTCTTTCCTCAAATATGGAGACCAGAACTGCACACAGTACACAAGGTGTGGTCTCACCAGGGCCCTGTACAGCTGCAGAAGAACCTCTTTGCTTCTATACTCAATCCCTCTTGTTATGAAGGCCGGCATACTATTAGCCTTTTTCACTACCTGCTGTACCTGCATGCTTACCTTCATTGACTGGTGTACAAGAACACCCAGATCTCTTTGTACTGCCCCTTTACCTAAATTGATTCCATTTAGGTAGTAATCTGCCTTCCTGTTCTTGCTACCAAAGTGGATAACCATACATTTATCCACATTAAACTGCATCTACCATGCATCTGACCACTCACCTAACCTGTCCAGGTCACCCTGTAATCTCCTAATATCCTCCTCACATTTCACCCTGTCACCCAGCTTAGTGTCATCAGCAAATTTGCTAATGTTATTACTAATACCATCTTCTATATCGTTAATAGATGGTTAAAAGCTGTGGTCCCAGCACTGATCCCTGCGGTACCCCACTGGTCACTACCTGCCATTCCGAAATGGAGCCGAAATGTGAAGGATCAGTTAGTTTGCTTGTGAGTTTCAAGTTAGCCAGGAAGGACGTAAAGAGAGAGCTAAGAAGAGCCAGGAGGGGACATGAGAAGTCTTCGGCAAGTAGGATCAAGGAAAACCGTAAAGCTTTCTATAGATATGTCAGGATTTGAAGGATGACTAGAGTAGGATTAGGGCTAGTCAAGGACAGTAGTGGGAAGTTGTACATGGAGTCTGAAGAGATGGGAGAGGTGCTAGATGAATATTTTTTGTCAGTATTCACATAGGAAAAAGACAATGATGTCGACGAGAATACTGAGATACAGGGTATTAGACTAGACGGGATTGAGGTTCATAAGGAGGAGGTGTTAGCAATTCTGAAAAGCATGAAAATAGATAAGTCCCCTGGGCTGAATGGGATTTATCCTAGGCTTCTCTGGGAAGCCAGGGAGGAGATTGCAGAGCTATTGGCTTTGATCTTTATGTCGTCATTGTCTACAGGAATAATGCCAGAAGAATGAATGATAGTAAATGTTGTCCCCTTGTTCAAGAAGGGGAGTAGAGACAACCCTAGTAATTATAGACCAGTGAGCCTTACTTCATTTATGAGTAAAGTGTTGGAAAGTATTGTAAGAGATAGGATTTATAATCGTCTAGAAAGGAATAAGTTGATTAAGGACAGTCAACACAGTTTTGTGAAGGGTAGGTTGTGCCTCACAAACCTTATTGAGTTTTTGAGAAGGTGACCAAACAGGTGAATGAGGGTAAAGCAGTTGGTGTGTATATGGATTTCAGTAAGGCACTTGATAAGGTTCCTCATGGTAGGCTATTGCACAAAATATAGAAGTATGGGATTGAGGGTGATTTAGCAGTTTGAATCAGAAATTAGCTAGCTGAAAGAAGACAGAGGGTGGTGGTTGATGGGAAATGTTCATCCTGGAGCTCAGTTAGCAGTGGTGTACTGCAAGCATCTGTTTTGGGGCCACTGCTGCTTGTCATTCTTATAAATGTCCTAGATGAAGGCGTAGAAGGATGAGTTAGTAAATTTGGTGATTACACTAAGTTTGGTAGACTTGTGGACAGTGCAAAGGGATTTTGCAGGTTACAGAGGGACATAGATAAGTTGCAGAGCTGGGCTGAGAGGTGGCAAATGGAGTTTAATGTGAAAAAGTGTGAGGTGATTCACTTTGGAAGGACTATCAGGAATACAGAGTACTGGGCTAATGGTAAGATTCTTGGTAGTGTGGAAGAGCAGAGAGATCTCAGTGTACATGTGCATAGATCCCTGAAAGTTGCCACCCAGGTTGATAGGGTAGTTAAGAAGACATACGATGTGTTAGCTTTTATTGGTAGAGGGATTGACTTTCGGAGCCATGAGGTCATGTTGCAGCTGTACAAAGGTCTGGTGCGGCTGCATTCGGAGTATTGCATACAATTCTGGTCGCCGCATTATTGGAAGGATGTGGAAGCTTTGGAAAGGGTTCAGAGGAGATTTACCAGGATGTTGCCTGGTATGGAGGGAATGTTTGATGAGGAAAGGCTGAGGGACTTGAGGTTGTTTTCGTTAGACAGAAGAAGGTTGAGAGGGAAATAGAAACATGCAAGATGATCAGAAGATTAGATAGGGTGGACAGTGAGAACCTTTCTCCATGGATAGTGATGGCTAGAATGTGGGGACATAGCTTTAAATTGAGGGGTGATAGGTATAGGACAGATGTCAGAGGTAGGTTCTTTACTCAGAGAGTAGTAAGGGCATGGAACGCCTTGCCTGCACTAGCAGTAGACTTGCCAATTTTAAGGGCATTTAAATGGTCATTGGATAAATATATGGATGATAATGGAATAGTGTAGGTTAGATGGATTTCAGATTGGTTTCACAGGTTGGCACAGCATCGAGGGCTGAAAGGCCTGTACTGCGCTGCACTGTTCTATGTTCTATGATTCAGGGCAAGCAAATTTGCAATAATTGTTTCTCCAGAGTTTCAGCTCAGAGTTTGCGAACCAGAGGCTGAACTACGTGCACTATAACACATCTAGCAAGGGGAAAATTACCTGGATATTTTATTCCAGGAGGAAGTCACAGCCCTTACAACAGAGTATTCTGATTTGCTGACTGCCAAGAAAAGTGAGGATTTGACTGCAGGTGAAGCAGGTGAGGGACCTAGACAGCAGGAGAACAAGATTTTCAATCTTTGCAAATTTCCAATAGATTTGAGATTTCTCAGCTTTTTTTGAGGTAAGTGAAGACTGCAAGATGGATGGGCTTACTGACCATGGTACAAGAAACCATTTCAGTAAGAGGGTCAAACGGGAAGGCTGTGCTAATATGGTGAAAGGATTTGACATTGTTCTCTGCAACAATGACCAAGGTTCCAGAAGGTTCAAGACATCTGCTCAGAGTTGGAGAGGAACTTAGAGTGGGAGTGAAGGATCCAATAACCATGGTCCATCTAGATAATGGCAATTTGGGCAAAAGAGGTTCAACGTATTCAGTCTGAGGGTCAAGGCACCAAATTAAGAAGCAGGGCCTCAAAGATATAAACGCTGCAATATTACCACACCACCTGCAAATGGCATAGAGCAAATAAGGTTAGAGAAATGAATGTGTTTCAGAAACTGATTAGGGAGATGTGTGTTCCAGTTTGTTGGGCATTGGGCAAGGTATTTACAGATGGTCCAGTTCTGGTGATCTGTGTATAAATTAAGATCTGGTCGGCAACTGGCTACTGATTGGTTTGTGGAATTGTGACCAGTTTTGAATGCCAAAGGCCATCAGCATAACAACGACTATCTAACTGGCTCCTGGATAGCTGCACAGCTTGTGAACGATATTGGCAGAAGCCTTTAGACTGCTAAAAGGACAGATGGTATGTGCCTATCTATGACAAAATATGTAAAGACAGTTTATTTTCTCCCACCAGTTGCTGTAAGCCATTGCTTTTAACCAATATGTCAGAAACTTTATAATGCATGAACTAGTTTCTCTATGCTTTCTGTGAAGAAGTCAGAGAACCTGAAGAAAAATATTAGAGACTGAATGACTTGGGAAACAAAAGAAACACTCCACCAAATCCTGAGGACGGGTGCTCAACTGTTTCCACAGTTTCTTTTTCCCTCCACCAATAATATCCATTTTGTTGTACTACATCTGTCTGTATGTGTATGTGGGTTGGGGGTGGGAGGGTTGGAAGGAATTACAGTGTTAACTGTTTGAGTTATATGTCAACAGCTCATAACAGTGCTTCAAATCAGTTTATTTGTAATAAATAGCAGCTTTTGTCTAGTAGAGAAATCTGGTCCATGTTTTCTTTTCACCTGACTGTTGTCTGACAGATAAACTGTGGAGTTTGCATGCATCAATAACACTTTTAACTTCTGTGATGACTAAGGGAATTGTGGGGTTTGACCTAGCATGCGACCTTAGTGAAGCATGACAACAATTTGATCAAATGTAAAGGAAGAAATAATGGGAATTTGTCAGAAAATGGTGACAATGATTATAGGGGAGTATGTACTGCATGCAGTCTGGAAAAAGTAAACAGGCAAGACCAAATGAAACATTCACAGAGCGTTTTCAAGATGAATTATTAGGACAGCCCATTTTAGACTGAACCAGAGAACAGGCCATTACTAGACCTAGCATTCTCCAATGAGATAGGATTAATCAATTATCCAAGAGTAAAGGCATTCCTAGGTAGCAGCAATCTTAATATAATTGAATTTGATGTTTGAGGCTGAGAAGATGAGTCCAAGGCCAGCACTGAAGATTAGAGCAGTTACGAAGACATGAAAACAAAGTTCTAAAGTGAATGGCCAGATTAGGTTAAGAAAAGATTAGGCAAACATTGAAGAAGTATTTCAGAATATACGGAATAATTATTTTCCAAAAAGAAAAAGAAATACAAGGGGAGGCGCAGTATCTTAAATTTATTAAAAATTTTAAAGGTAGTATAAAACTTTTAAAAAAGCATGTAATTCTGCAAAGAATTGCTGGCATGTCAGAAGATGTACTTAGATTTCCAGATGTCATTTGAAAAGGTGCTATATCAAAGATTATTGCAAAAAATAAAACTCATGCTGTGGGGTGTAACATATTGGCGTGGATAAGTGATTGGCTAGCTAGCAGGAAACAGAAAATATGCATAAATGGGTTTTTTCTGCTTGGCCAGCTGTGATGAGTGGTGTGCCATAGGGATCAGGACTTTGACCTTTTTTGGAGTAATGTGTACAGCATTGGTCTCCTTATAGAGGAAAGAATGTAAGTGTACTGGAAGTAATTCAGAGAAGATATGTTAGTCAAATACCTGGAATAGATAACTTAATTTACAAGGAAAGGTTGGAAAGGCGAGACTTGTATCTGCCGGAGTCAAGAGGTGAAAAGTTGGACTTAGAGTCATAGAGTCATAGGGATGTTCAGCATAGAAACTGACTCTTTGGTGCATGCCAACCAGATGTCCCAACCCAATCTAGTCCAACCTGCCAGCACCCAGCCCATATCCCTCCAAACCCTTCCTGTTCATATACCCATCCAGATGCCTTTTAAATGTTGCAATTGTACCAGCCTCCACCACTTCCTCTGGCAGCTCATTCCACTCACGCACCACCTCTGCAGGAAAAAATTGCCCTTTACATCTCTTTTATATCTTTCCCCTCTCGCCCTAAACCTATGCCCTCTAGTTCTGGACTCCCCCACCCCAGGAAAAAGACCTTGTCTATTTACCCTATCCATGCCCCATTTTATAAAACTCTGAAAGATCACCCCTCAGCCTCCGATGGGGGAGGGGAAAGATTTAAAAGGGATCTATGAGGCAACTTTTTCATGGAGAGGGTGATACATGTATGGAATGAGCTGCCAGAGGAAGTGGTTGAGGCTGGTACAATTACAACATTAAAAAGGCATCTGGATGGGTACATGAATATGAAGGGTTTAGTGGGGTGTGGGCCTAGTGCTGGCAAATGGGACTAGATTAGGTTAGGATATTTGGTTGGCATGGACGAGTTGGACTGAAAAGTCTGTTTCCGTGCTGTTCATCTCTATGACTCTACATCGAGTCAAACACCTAACTCTTTAACTTTGAATTTTCTATGGTAATTGTTCTCAGATGTCATCATGACTCAGATATGTCACTGATAAACTTTGTCTTTTAAACTTTAGAGTATTTCTAAAACTATAAATTTCTGAATTTCAAAGCTGACCTTTCATTTTTATTGATCAATTTACAAAATGTAATCTATGGAGGTGAGATATTAAGGTAATTACTGATGTTATTTACAGATACAAATGTACAAAAACAGAGTCATGATAGCACTGAATCCCAATGAGTTTCACAAAAATTGACAAGAATCTATATGAAGGTGGCAGATTTTTGTGGTTGCTTGATTAGCCAAAGACAGATTAACAAATTGCTGTTTACATCTGAATGGGTAATATCCTTGGGCAATATCTGTAGAAGGAGAGAACCATATCCTTTGAAAGAAATATTGAGCCAGGTCTTAGAGTTTCTCCTCTACAAATGTAAAGATTACAGAGGCTTATGCTTAAGTATCCATTTGGGAAAACCTTTTTCATGTGTACACTGTGAAGGCATTCAGACGTTAGGTTCAACATGATTAAGAAAGGAATATTTGTATATTTACAGGTTGATTTTGAAGAATATACAAACATACAACTTAGGAGCAGGAGCAGACTACTCAGCTCCTCAATCTTGATATGTCAGACAAAAAGATTATGGCTTATCTAATTACTCCCTATTCCTGCCTATTCCCTATTACCTTTCACCAATTCCACCCATCTCTGCCTTAAATGGACAAACCATGTAAAATATACAAATACCTTCTATACTGGAATATTTTGTTGTTATTTTGAAATATAATCCCTTGAGAGTGAAAATAATGGTGAGAATGAGTAAAGTGCAAAAATAAGTGCTGAATTGATGAATAAAAAGCAAAACATTGAAGATGCTGGAAATCTGGATTGAGCATTATGCCATGTCCTACCTTGCAGACTGCCAGCTTGATGGGTTGGTTGCCTGATAAGCAGGAAAGCCTGTAGTATAAGTATTCATCTGAGAAAATGCCAGGCAAGGAAGTACTGGGAGTTTGCAGTTTAATTATGAGTCTCTGTGTTGCGAAGTGAACGGTGTCTGTTAAAGAGACTGGGGGCCAAGAGATTTCATGGATGGAATAGTGCATGATTACTTGGTTGAGATAATGATTAAGTGAAGTTAGATGTTGATTTGGATGGAACCTGCATTTGGGCAGTCTTTTATGGGGGGCAGTGAGGCAAGCAAGCTTGTTGGCCAAGGGAAACCCAACTTTGCTGCTCGGGTCTGACAGGCAGCATTGAAAAGGCACTTGCCTCATGGATTCAGCCATACTCATCTGATTTTACAAGTAGGGTTTCTAGGTTGGATATGTTTGCAAATCACAGTCGACTCCTTGAAGTTGGTCATGTTTGTCAAAACTGTAAATAATTTCATCACCTTATCATGAATGAAGAGTCTGATGTAGGATCACTTGGTCAGCCACAAAACTGATGGTTAGTGTTCTTGTTGCTGATGCTCAAGGTAACTTCGGCAGCCGAACCAACTCTGCTGTTTGGATAATGTGAGTTTGGTGTAGGTGGTCTTTGAAAATTGCTGAACCAAACTCCAGTGTTTGCCTTCAAGTGGGCCACTAGGCTGCAGTGTTTCTTCAAGAGATATCATCAGGAATGCAAATGTTTCTTAAAGTCCTTCTTTAGGGTGTCCGTAAAATATTTATGCCATGCTTTCATTTGCCTGAGACAGGTTTCCACAGAAGATCTGCTTGGGGATTTTGCAATCAATCATATATGTGAAAGACATAACCTGTCTCTGCAGGCTGGTCTCCATGCAGTTACATCCACAATGCAGATGATCTTACTTTCAATCCTTCTAGACTGTATACCTCCACTAATGTAGCAGAGATAGACAATAGAGTTTCTGTATGCAATAAAAGTGACCTAGCTCCCTGCAGCAAAGAAACCATTCAAGCCATTGCAAAGAATTTCTTGAATTTTGCTAACTTCAAATCAGTGTCTCCAAGACTGAGTTATGTTTCAGACAGCATCAGGTACATTCTGAAGTACTTGACATCACCACTGATGGCACTGATGCCAAAGTTGTGGAAAAATGTTTATACTTAGCAGCCTGTTCTCTAAGGATACCACTACTGAGGATGATGTGTGCATGCATCCAGAACACAAATTATGAAAATAGCTTGGCAATAAACTGAATACCAAAATCAAATCCCACCACCCCATTGTCCTTACCATCTTATTGCAAAGTGCAGGGTCCTGGGTTAGCTCTATGCACTATATTAGTGCTTTGAAATGCTTCCCAAAGATATTTGAGGACCGTGAGAAGTGGATCAAATGGTTAAAAATAAGAAAGTTGAGAACATGAGGCAAATACACCTTTGAAATGTTTTTATTAACTGCTCCTCCTCTGTTTGATGCTGGAAGTTGATAGTTTTGGGGCAGGATGGAGGAGGGTTTGAAATTTCTTAAATGTTATAATTTTAGGTGGTCCATACCCCCTTATAGAGGGTTGAAATCAATTCCAGAATAAAAGAAATTGGAAACGTGTATGTTAAGTTATGATAGCAATATAATTAGGGCATGAAGGCCCTAATGAGTAACTGTTCAATGATAGGCATCATCAATCCAGGTTAACATCACAAAATGTAAACAGCACTATGAAAAATATAGGGGCTTCATTCTCCCAGACATGTCTAATAGTATGATGCCATTTCCATCAGCCATAGAAATCAAAGGTACTTATAGTAATGGAGAGCTAAGGAAAGCTGAAAGACAATCAAAATATAGCAACATTAAGCCCATTATCAGCACAATGGACTTTTACCTCTCCCATCTGTTACTGTCAAGTGTGAAAATATTTGAAATGAAGTGGGGGCATGGTTGTTGTGCTCTGGAGTCAGTCTGCTGGCTGCAACTTTAAATTGCAGGCCTCAGGAACACACATCTAAGTCAGCAGGACCTTCATTTATTGTGTAGATTGAGTACGAATGAAATAATCTTAACATTGACCTTAACAAACAATTGACTGCAACTTTCTCAGTAGGCGGAGCCTAGCAGGAGATAGTTGAATCCTTCTAGAGAAATGTATTTAGTTCTTTTATGGAGCGAGGAGAAGTGTAGACCTCCCCCCTTCAAAACACCACCATTGCAAATCACTGACCATCCTGAAACATGTTACACTTTCATTCACCTGCTTATTGTTAATATATGTTTGATTAACCTGTGGATTAGTAATTCTTTGTATCTCATGCTGACAAATCTGAAGAATGTGGTGCACATTGAGCATTTCAGAAATGCTGTGTTAGTTACACAGCCTACTGTGAACAGGTAGGGAAATACAGCAATAATATCTGACAATGGCCTCTATTACAAATAATAGTGACGTAGTTTGGTAACAACACCAATTAAAAAAATTACGGTCTCCTTTCTGAAGTTACCTCAGAGTTTCTTTTGTTTAAAATAAATACATTATCGAGCTCCCACCTATCCGATTCTCATTCTATACTAGTGTTTGCAGCTTCTTTCTTCACATCCTATAATCGTAGAATCATAGAATCCCTTCAATGTAGAAGCAGGCCTTTCGGCCCATTGAGTCCACACTGACTCTCTGAAGAGCGTCCCATCCAAACCCATCCCCCTACCTTATCCCTCCCACCCTGCATTTCCCATGGCTAATCCAGCTAACCTGCATATCCCTGGACACGATGGGCAATTTAGCATAGCCAATCTACCTAACCTGCACATCTTTGGACTGTAGGAGGAAACCAGAGCACTCGGAGGAAGCTCATGCAGACACAGGGAAATGTACAAACTCCACACAGCCAACATGATTTTCATTGAGATTCAATGTGAAGTATATCAATCAATGAAAGGAGGGGAAAATTAGAGCAACATGAGCTATATGCTACAAATCCAGATATATGATACTAAAAATGATGAAAGTGCACATAAGCACTTCCATTCACCACAGTGACATTTAATATTTAGAAAGCCCATTCAATTCATCTTAATTCATCCTTTGCACTCATACTATTACAGTCATGGGGTCATGGAGCTCTACAGCATGGCAAAGAGCTTTTAGCCCATTGAGTCTTCACTGGTGGAAAATAACCACCGACCTATTCTAATCCCATTTACCAGCACTTGGCCTATGGACTTGTATGGGAGAAAGTGAGGACTGCAGATGCTGGAGATCAGAGTCAGAAGTTAGACTTCAATGTAGGAGGTTTGATCAGCAAGTTTGCGGGTGATATGGAAAAGCACAGCGGGTCAGGCAGCATCCAAGGAGTAGGAGAATCGACGTTTCGGACATAAGCCCTTCATCATATAGCCTTGTATGCTTTGGTAGCGTAAGTGCTTTTACAAATAATTCTTAAATGTTACGAGGGTTTCTGACTCTTCCACTCTTAAAAGCAGTGAGTTCTAGACTCCCCCCATCCTCTGGGGAAAAACCTTTTCCTCACATCTCCTATAAACCTCCTGCACCTTATCTTAAATCTATGCCCCCTGGTCATTGATACCTTTGCCAAAGGGAAATATACCTTCCTATCTACCCTATTTATGCACTTCGTAACTTTATACATCTAAATCATGTCCCCCCCAACCCCCACCCCCATCTCCTCTACTTCAAGGAAAACAACCCCAGTCTACCCAATCTCTATTGATACCTAAAACATACCTGCTCAGTTAACATCCTGGTAAATCTTCTCTACACTCTCTCCATTGCAATCACATCCTTCCTGTGGATTCAGGAACTGCACAATACTCTTGCTGTGACCTAACCAGCTTGTTGTACAGTTCCAGCAAGACCACCTGCTCTTAAACTCTCTGCCTCAGTAATAAAGGCAAGTATTCCATAAGATTTCTTAACTACATTATCTACCTGTCTCACTAACGTAAGGGATTGGTGGACATACACACCAAGGACCCTCTGACCCTCAGTGCTTCCCATAGTCCTAACATTCATCATGCATCCCCCTGCCTAGTAAATCCTACCCAAGTGCATCACCTCACATTTATCTGGATTGAATTCCATTTGCTGCTGATCAGCTCATCTGACTACCTTGTCTGTAACCTCCCGTATTCTAAGGTTATCCTCGTCACTACTTAAAACCCCACAATTTTCATATCACCCACAAACTTGCTGATCAAACCTCCTACATTTAAGTCTAACTTGGTTATATAATCCATAAACAGCAAGGGACACAACACTGACCCCTGTGAGACCCCACTGGATACAGGCTTCCAGTCACAAAAGCACACCCTCTTTGTCTTGCCACAGCCATTTCTGGATCCAATTTGCCAAATTTCCTTGGATCCCGTGTATTGTAATTTTTGCTGTCAGTGACTTATGTTGGACCTTATCAAAAGCCTTGCTGAAATCCAGGTAGATTATTGATCAAATGCAGGATACCTGATCACCGCTTCAAAAAATTCATGAAATTGGACCTCCCTGAACAAAAGCATGCTGATTGTTCTTGATTTATCCCTGCCTTTCCAAATACAGATTAATTCTGACCCTCAGAATAACTTCCAATAGTTTCCCTACGACTGAAGTTGGCCTGTCATTTCCTGGTTTATCCCTTGTTCCCTTCTTGAATAAGGGTAACACGTTGGCTGTTCTCCAGTCTCTCGGCTCCTTTTCTGTGTCCTGGGAGGAATGGAAAATTATTGCTCGTACCTCTGTTTTTCTTTGCCTCATTCAACAACCTGGGATACATTTCATACGACTCTGGATATTTGTCTCTTTTTAAGCTTGCCCTACCATTTGTCTGTGCTAACTTCCTGTCTATACTAATTTCTTTAAGAATATCACAGTTCTTGATGTCTACACCCATATTGTCTCTGACACTAGTGAACACTGACACAAAGAACTCTACCTTACTCCATAATCAAATTACTTCTGGGGTCATTAATGGGCCCTATTCTTTCATGAGTTATCATTTAACCCTTAATGCACTTGCAGAATAACTTAAGATTTTCATTTATTTTACCTGCTATCATTCTTTCTTGTCCCCCTTTTATTTTTCTCCTAATTTCATTTTAAGTTAAAAGTAAATTACTGTGGATGCTGGAATCTGAAACCAAAAGAGAAAATGCTGGAAAATCTCAGCAGGTCTGGCAGCTGTAAGGAGAGAAAAGAGCTGACGTTTCGAGTCTAACTGACCCTTTGTTAAAGCTTTGTCAAATATTTTGGCTTTCATATGCTTACAAGTGGAATATAACAAGAATAAGTTTAGATTCTGTTTATTAACTCGTGCATCTATGAAAATAAGCAAACAGAAATATTTGCATTTGCAGGGAATTTACTTATTTGTTTTCTTAATGACCAGTATAACTTTGTGGAAATCCTGTTGGTACAGAATAAGGAAAGCATCCACTGAAATTACAGCATTTAATTGGGAAAACCCTCAAATTCCTGAAGAATATGTAATTTCTGACTAATATTAATGTTTGGATTAGGTTTTCTATCAAATTCTTATAAACTGAAAGGCCTATTCACAATATCCTCAGTGCATTTTGGGCTGCTCCTGAAACTGATTTCAAATTATTAGACATTTTATTATACAAAATATGATCTTTCATGGGAAGTTGTTAGTGCGAGAAAGATGACTGACATGTGCTGGACTGACAATATTCAATACGCTGAGCAATGAAAACATGAATAATTGGATAACATTTTGTGCTTGAATCAGGATTATGTATTAAAGTGTTATGCCTGCATCAGGAATTCTATATGATAGAATAGCTCTGGTAAATCAGAATTCTGTGTTTCGAACAGTTATGTTGAAAATAAGTTATATATATAAAACTACATTGAGACTATAATCTGCACTGTTTAATGTTTGTTTTAATTTATTGAAGGAAAGTGTACCTTTTGGGCAGGATTTGAACAGTAAATGCAGGAGGAAATTTTCTCCATCCAAGATGGAGCAGATGCAGTGATTCTATAAAATAGACCCATAAAGAAAGCCTGAGCTGTTCAAGTCTAAATAAATATCTCACATCCTGTAGGTGGCTGTATGTCAGTTGTACTCCATGTCCTCACAGTGATCATAGATAGTCCATTATTGCAATGTCTGATTCCAGAAATGAAATGAGTACTGGTAAGGAATGAATATTTCATAACCAAATGAATTTGTATGTGGAAAATATTTTGGTCCTTAACCTTCAGTCCTTAATAAAATATTTGAAAATGAAAAGTACAGCAAAAAAAACAAGATTGTAAGGCTCTTGAGGCTAGATTTGAGGGGAGTTGGGCTGGAGTTCCCTCAATCAGAGCACATCGATCAGTGACTTATCAAGGACTGGTCTTTGGGAAGGGAATGGTTCTGCTGAGAACCACCCCTAACATTGCTACAGAACCCTCATCCTGTGACCCCTACCCACACCCCTCAGTTGCACTGTGATCCCAGGACCCTCCTGTGGCATTGTTGAACACAAGTTCGATCAGCAGCGGTAGTTAGATTCAATTTCTGCCTTATTAGATTCTTGATTCCAGGGAAAAGCCCACTGGTGCTCTTCTGCTTTATTCACCTCTGGTTCAACGGGCCTTCTCAAGAACAGGCAGGGCAGGTCTATCACTAGCTCTCCATCTAGCAGGCAAGAGTGTTGACTTCTCAGCAAGATTCTGCCTGTGAGGCAGCATTGACGCGAACACATTGTTTATTGCAACCAAAGATTAGTTTTACTTTGCCTGTATAATGTTTTTAGTTGTTTGTTGTTGTGGAAGGTCTGCCAAGACTTTTGAGACAATACTTAACCACTTCTGCTGGAAGTACAAGTTTGCTCTGCAACACAAATTTTTTGATAGTAATCCCATAACCCTTACAGAATGAAGAAAGAGAGAAAAGAGTGGAATTGAAAGATTAAACTGGTGATTCTCAAAGCTGTCTGTTCCCTACACAGTCTCTGGAAGATTTACTCTAGAAGATTTGACTTAACTGAGGGGTATATGAGAGATATGTTGACTGCTAGCTGAGGGATCTACAGCCTATTTCCAGAAGGGGGGGCAGCACTCCCTATGCCAGACCAAGTTGCTAAGTTCTATCAGACAGTACCAAGTAACTTGATACCCCTCCATTATTGTTCTCAGCATGATCAACAAGCATAATTGACAGGCATATGCTGTGCTCTTTTAAGTTGACATTCAATTCTCCCAGAATCATCCCAAAATGGTTCTCTGCTTCTAAATGTTAACCTTACCTCCTTTTCTATGCCAGTCTGGAATTTTTTAAATTTAGGACAGTCTTTCACAGTGCTAATGTTTCTGAAGATGTCTCCCTCCAGCCAAATTTGGGCAACTCTTGTAAGCAAATTTTAACTCCTCACAAATTAAGTCTTAGTGATTTGATTGTGAACTTCTACCTCATAGAATTCCTACAAGTCCACATCGATCCTCTGAAGAATATCCCACCCAGACCCATTCCCCTAATACTCTACATTTACCCCTGACTAATGCACCTAACCTACACATCCCTGAACACTATGGGCAATTTAGCATGGCCAATTCACCTAACCTTGCACATCTTTGGATTGTGGAGAAACCTGAGCACCTGGAGGAAACCCACGCAGACTCGGGGAGAATGTGCAACCAGTAGCCTAAGGCTGGAATCAAACTGGGGTCCCTGATGCTGTGAGATAGCAATGCTAACCACTGAGCCACTGTGCATTTCCACATGGTGAACTGTAAAGCTATGTGCCTCCAGCTATCTTCTCCCTTCCAGTCCTTGGCTGACTAACTGTGCCTGTGTGTTTTCAGGGATAATTTTAAAAATTCTCTCTTCGCAAACACTACTTTCATGGAAATGTGAACTACATGAGACTTGTATCCAGACATAGATGATTAACTCTCCTTGATAGCTCAGTTGTCATTCATTTTGGTAATAAATGAACAGTTTAAAGAGCAACAGTTTACAACCTGACATTTTCAACATGTTTCTAGGACTTTAGAGATTTGCAGTCTATCCACTGTTCGCATCCAGGCTGCCATTGTCTCTAAGTCTAGTCACTTCACATCTTCTTGCCAGGAAGACAATCTCGGTCACCTTTAACCTCTAGCAATCAAGCACCCAAGCTTGCTGTCGGGCAGAATTCTGAACAGGTCACTTGACCCCTTTCATTTTACATTAAATTAAAGATAGTCTGAAAACATAGCAATCTTAAAAACCTCATAATTGTAACAAGCTATGTACAACTACATAACCAAGGTCATCCTGTTACTCTCAGCTGAAAGAAAATCTGTGGCACTGAGTTGGATAACTAGAGATCTAATGGGAGAAGTGTCAGCCTGAGAACAATACGATAATTAAAACTGATTTGAATGAGCATAAAACTGTCAGTAAAAATACAGTGTGCAATTTTGCCAGGGGGATATTCAATTACATACAATTATTTCATATAGACGCTCAGCAACTCTGTATTCAAATATAAATATTGTATTTATGTTAGCAACCACCTGGGGAAATATCCATCATGAGCATCGCAGATTTATCACATTCTGTATGAAGAAGATGGGAGACACCAGATTCAAAGGGTACTGTTAGTAAAAAAACTTCTCTAAATGTTTATCTCTGCCCATTTACACTTGTTTCTTCTCATAATTCCTCTCCCCTAAAATGACCTGTACCACGATCAACAGAAAAGGTTGATGATCTACTCCTAGGCCTCCGATAATGCACCATTGACCTTATTTTGCTTCATTCGGGGGTTTTGGATGCAATGAATACATCCCTGTCTTGATGGATCAATAAATATTTAAGATAAATAATTTAGGGAATTGTAGTTGTGAAAATAATTCCTATCCCTTTTTACATTACGCAGCATACCCCCCCATCACCTTCTACTGCTGGACTGCAAATTACATTCTACCTCATTCATTTCAAGCAATGCTGTTCAAGTTTAATGCTTTAACTGCATTAATAGTTCTGTGCAATAAGTTTAACCACATCCTTCACAGTATAAATCAAATGTTGAAAAGACTTGCATTTATATTCCACATTCCATGTTCTTAGATTGTCACAAATTGCTTTACAACCAATAAAGTGTAGTCATTGTTTATAGCCAAAGTATGCATAGAAAGATTTCACAAAAGCAGCAAATGTTAGAGGATTAATGTTCAGCAACTGTTGTTGTAATTTGCAAATTTTATCAATAATTGAAAGAACAAAAGCAATTTTTTACGAAAGTATTTCTTAATGAAAGTATTTTAAATTCAGTAATATTAATAAAACAAGATACTGTTTTATCATCTGTTATTACTGACATTTTCCTTAGCTGGCTCAGATAGTGAGTGTTTTGTATGGCTATTTTAACACCAATATGAATACATTGACATTTGCTTTAAATATTATACCATGTGTTTTTACCAGAACTCTTCCTTTGATAAAAAGGCATTTGAGAGGTAGCCCCCCTGCTACAATTGGTTGAGCTGGTGCCAAACCACTATTCATTCTGGAGAAGATAATGCATGACAAGCCAAATAGAGACAGGTATGGAGAGTTTTGAAAGGGTGTAAATGTTTGTATTTGTAATTATTGCCAGCCATGCCTAGGGCAATGTTCTGCTCCAGCTACTGTCACTGGCAATGGCTAGTGCTGGACACTTAATAATAAATCATTACTTGCAGTTCTAATCAAGATGGCAGAACCTTTCCCTTTTGGGGAAACAGATTATGCACAGATTATCCAACCTGTGCCTAATTAGCAAACGCTCTAAGAAATTATTTTCTTGTTACATGACCTGGGCCTATTGTACAGAAGCACATCAATGCTGGAGTTTGTCTGATTGAAGTACCAAGTTACATTTGGACTACACTGAAATAAAGGTGGTCTAAATATAGTCCTGACCTGAGCATGGGGCCCTCTATATGCAGCACTGACTTCAACCAGAATGAATAAGCATACACATTCCCTTCTGTTTCTGTCTTAATTGAATACATTTCTGCTTTAGGTGAACATTTATAGAATTCAAAACCTGTATGAAATTGTTTGTTGCCAAGATCGTAAAGTCATTTTTACTTTCTTTTCTTATTTATAAACTTTTAAGTAATTATCCATCAGAGGCCGCTTATGTGCTTTGCTTCTGACTATTTCATGACTGCAGTGGTAAACCTGATGAAAATGTATGCCTTTATTTATTAGTTCAAACACTGTTGTATATGGTGCTGAGTTTTACTGAGGAGTATCACCCACAATGATGACTTGTTAAAACAAAATCATTCATGGGATGTGGATGTTGTTGGCTGAGCCAGCATTTATCATTCACCCTGGCTGCCCTTGAGAAAGTTGTGGTGAGTGACATAGAGTCATAGAGTCAGAGAGATGTACAGCATGGAAACAAACCCTTCGGTCCAACTCATCCATGCTGACCAGATATTCCAACCCAATCTAGTCCCTTCTGCCAGCACCCAGCCCATATCCCTCCAAACCCTTCCTATTCATATACCTATCCAGATACCTTTTAAATGTTACTATTGTACTAGCCTCCATCACTTTCTCTGGCAGCTCATTCCATATACGTACCAACCTTTGTGTGAAAAAGTTGCCCTTTAGGTCTCTTTTATATCTTTCCCCTCTGTGGGTTATAGATGAATTAATGTTATTTCTGCAAATTATAAGTTCTGATACAGAGTAAATGAATTCACATTAGTCTGTGATTGTTTCTTAGCTAAGAGCTGAGTTAACAAGAATGGGAACTACATAGAGGAAGTATATAATCCGTTAAAAATGATATGTCAGCATGAGACGTGATTACAGAACAATGGTAGAAATACAGGCACTAGATAAAATGCTGTGAAAAGAGGCCTTTATAAACATCTGTTTCCCACTTGTACAGAGACACAGGAACAAACCCCAATTAAAAGGGCTTAGTGATAAGATGCTGTGAGGGGCAGCGCAGATGGAGGGAGTAGATAATAGTAAGCAAAGGATGGGATGACGTCAAACAACCTTATGGGGGGGGGCCAGAGATAGGCATTTGTCACGGACAAGGCCGGATAAACAGAAGTTGTGGGATCAGTCTTAAGGAAATGAATGACGTAAGCGGAGGATGGGGGCAAACAATGGAATAAGAAAAAAAATGGGGATTCAAACAATGGAATAAGAAAAAAATATGGGGATTTGATGTGCATTTGTCATTGCCTTACCTGGCATTAGACATGGCACCCACTTGCAAGTGTACAAATAAACGACACTGTTTCAGATTTTTGGTCTCGGACTGAAATTATTGAAGTGAGTGAGCTTTTGTTTCTCACAATTGGGGGCTCGTCCGGGATTTTCTTCCATCGCCGGGGGGAGTGGCTGGCCTTGGACACTGGGAAGGCGCGTCTCGTTCCCCATTGAGGAGCGGTCTCGTGTCCCGGTTTGGTCTGCTCCCTTGGGTGACTGGTGTGAATCCTACAAGAGAGACATCTGAATCAGACTGTGATAGGAGGTTGATAGACAATACGGAAAAAAGGGGCCAGGCAACTCTGTGCACAGACCAGGGTAAGAAAATTGACTATTAAGTATTGCCTTGGTGGCCGGGATTGAGTTTTAGTAGTTAATAAGGGACTAACAAAGGAACTCAATTTGGATTGTGCTGTGGGTGAGGAAAAAGCCTCCGGGAAAACAAAGTAAGGAAAAGGCAATGGAAATGGAGGCGGGGTCCCTTACAACATACCTCCGGAAAGTCCTTTGGGCAGGATGTTGTTTAATTGGCAAAATAATACTTGTACAATGGAGAAAGATGATTAAATATTGTTGCTTTGTACGGACTAAGGAATCCATTCTTCGTCCCGCTGTCTTCTGGCCAAAGTACAGATCGGACGAAGACTGGGTTTGTAAATATCTGAATTTTATGTCAATGTGCGAGAGAGAGAGAGAGAATGAAAAGAGCTGTACAGCTGGTAGGAAGTTTAACTCTTTGTGATTTGGTTTGAGTGAACATTTGTTTGTTGGTGATTGAATGTTTGTGTTTTATTCCCTGGAGCTTGAGTTCCAGGACTGTTTTGAATCTGATTTTTATTATGGAAACTTAACATGATTTCTTTTAAGGTTAAGGATTCTATCGAGATTATGAAAAAAAGAATGATAACTCCTGTTCTTTTTACAGATCATGACTGCCTTAGTATCAGTTTCTAACTAATCTCTTTTATCTTTACATAAAAGCGATTTATGGAGGACAGTTGAAGTTTCAGTTCAACATTAGATTGTAGTAAAAGCAAAATTCTATGGTTAATATCTGTGACCTTGGATTCAGCCATTGTTCATGCATTAGAAGTTTTTTTAAAAAAAAACTTGAGTAGACAAATTCTTTTAAGGCAGCTCTGATTATTTTACGACATATAGTATTGTAATTGAGCAATGATCGGTCAGGACTATTTAAGAAAACTAATTCTGGATCTAAATTAAAGGACTAAAACTGGGTAATTACAGTGAATTGCAAAATTGGGAACTGTATGCATTTTGCATTTTAAATATTAAATACTGAAGAAATGAACGTAAATATATAAATATATTTATAAGTTAGGAACAGGCTTTAAAGGTTAGTCAAGCATGAATTGATGAATTGGTAACAAAGGACAGCAGGACTGTTGTTACTTTGAAAGAAAAGTCTTATAAGTATCCAAAATATATAATCGCATTCAGGATCAGAAGTAATATTGTCAGGATGATTTAATAGCAGTGATGGGCCAAGTAAAACACCGATTAGCTCTTCAATGAAAAAAACTTCTGAGATGCGGTATGGCTTCCAAATTAGATAATAATTCAGAAGCTGAATAAGTAAATACACTATTTACAGCTGATGATGTTGCAGCTCATGAACGAATAAAAATAACAAAAGTTATTTTTGACAGGGTACTGAAACATTTTGTGGATTACTTCAACCTTGGAACTAATAATATTCTTGAATGAGTAAGATTAATAGAAGCGTTCAGTATCTTGGGAAATCTATAGATGGTTTCATTAATGGTCTGTACCAATTAGTGGAAAACCATGACTATGTTAACTCCAAGTCAAAATTCATGAGAGACAAATTGTTGTCGGAATTGCTGATGAGTCTTTGTCTGATTTGATGCTGTTCAAAGAAGGCCTAACTATTTGGATGGTGAGAAAAGGAGAAGTCCAGAAGCAATGCAGATCAAGTCTAGGAGGAGAAATTCAACTTTGGCACAGGAGATCAACAGAGTCCACTCAATACTTAAAGTACAAAGAAAAGACATGCCAATGCCAGTGAGAAACCAGTGAAGTAAATGGAATAGACATCAGACAGAATAAGTCCTAGTCAGCAACGTTAGGCAAACAAGCCTGTCAGGCATAGAAAGTAGCCAGCAAGTAAAACCGCATGCTTTATCTGTCATACAAGTGGTCACTTTCAAAAGATGTGCAGAAGTATGGTACAGTTTCTGAAAAGCAGGAAAACAAATAGCTACCCAACACAGTGGTTGATGGGAGAGAAAAGTCTGCAACATGAAGAAAAACCTGAAATATTCCTGGGCAACATAGATGATCCAGTTCTGAAATGTTTGCAAGCTGATATTTATGTCGATGGTAATCTAACAAAATAATTTTTGATTCTAGGGTGAGTGCCACCATGGTATCAGATAGCGAACTATGGTTAAGAAAACATAGTCACAGCAAAAAACAGTGCAACTAATTGTTCATGAGGCATACCACTCAAGATTAAACGTGTACTACAAGAAGCTCCACAAAAAGGAGACATCAAATACAAGAAACGCATATGTATTTCACAATAAGAATACTCACTCTTGAGTAGGAAGGCATCTCTTGACCTCAATTTCTTCAAATGATGAAACCATTAAAACTTAATAAAGTTAAGGAACAGTTAGTCAAGGAACAGTGACTCAATGAGCAACCAGTTAGACAACAGCTGGTAAAATACTTCAGCGGGCTGCCTAGATTCATGGAGGAACAGAAACAGAATCCATTGAGATCAGACGTGTTGGTCTAAGAAATTTATTTCACACTGTCAACAAGAACCTATGGCTATGCTGGCCTGGCACAAATGTTTTCCATTGCTATCAACAGAACACTCAGGCTGCAAGAGGCAACAAAGTTTGCAAGGGGAGAAACAAACAATGAGATGGTTAGTTCAGATGTATCTATATCTGATGTAACTCAGAGAGTAACACAGCTTTGTGTACAAAAGCGATGACAGTTTCAAGTCTGATGGTAGATGCTGATAGAGGTGGCTCAGAAGAGATAAATTCAAGCAGAATATTTGACTTCTTTATCTTCCTTGAATTGTGTCAAGCCAGAAACAATCCTCAAATAGCAGTAAACAAAAACAGAAATTTCTGGAAAAACTCAGCAGGTCTGGCAGCATCTGTGGACTGAAAGCAGAGTTAATATTTCAGGTCCAGTGACCCTTCTTCAGAATGGATTGTAGTTTGGAAAAGGTTACCATATATGCTAATGAAGGAGTAGGGAAGGGGAAAAGAGTCTCTCTTTCTCTCTCTCTCTCTCTCTCTCTCCGGGCTCCATCTCCACTTAATTTTTACTCCTGAGCCTTCCTCCCACTCCTTCTTTAGCTTATATACAGTCGTAACCTTTTCCCAGTCTCAATCTGTTCTGAAGAATAGTCACTGGACCCAAAATGTTAATTCTGTTTTCTTTCCACAGACACTGCCAGATCTGCTGAGGTTTTTTTCAGCAATTTGTGTTTTTTTTTCTCAAATACCAGAACTAAGAAAGTGCACATGTTAGTTTCAACAAAAATGCAATCACTGAGGGTAAATGAGAGAATCCAAATAAATCAAAATGTTGGATTCAAAATTCTTTCGCACAGATCTACAAACCGATTAAGAATAAATAACTGTTAACACAGGAGTATACACAATTTCCTGGAAACCACTATTGAGAAGAGATGACCAAAGTCCAATGATTCAAGATACCATGAGGAAGAAATTGCTTGTTTTGAAGATTCAAGATACTGAAAAGAAGAAATTGTCTGTTTATGCAGGGAAATGTTCACAGCGAGAGAAATTCAAACAATTAAAGGTAATTAAATCTGATTTAAAGGGACCTACAGATTTGAGACTGTCAGGCAGAGATTCAAATGCAGTGGTTGTCCACCTAACGAAGTACCAGTTTTCTGAGTTCAAAAAGAACACAGTTCAGAAGCCTCCAGATTGAGACCTCCAGATCACCGTGCATATATAACGTCAGAGATTTGGGGGAGATGGGGCAATGGTAAATTTAACTTTATGCACAAATGTGCCATCTTAATCATGAAATAAAGTTTGGGAGAGGAGGCAGATGTATACAAGTCGGAAATGGATAATACTAAGCAGTGCCATAAGCACTATGTACTATTACGATGTAATATAGACATGTGGGAAGAACAGCTTAGGATTTCTTAGGTTTTTCTTCTGTTGTAGATTGTTCAATTTCATTAACTGTTTGTGTAGTGGCTTGATTCCTTGCTTTTCTGAAACTTTATCTTGTATACAGTTAACTGTGTTCTGCAGTTTCTGAAAATTATCTATTTTGTGACATTTAAAGCATTCACTATTACTTGCTCTGCACTTTCTATGCCTGTAGGATTCTTTGGTCCACATTACTGAGAAAAATCTTGAAGGTCTGGTGTCCATCCTACTTGCTATATTAGTTTCTCATTGATACTGGTATGTCATTTGTTGTTTTGAACCTTAAGACCTAACATCAGGTCCTCTTCAACGTCTCTGTAACAATGTCTATCCTATCAATACAACAACAGAAGTAAACAAGTAAAATGCAATAAACTGTATCTTGTTAACTACAAAAGACTCATTTTGGTTAGACCTAGAAGCAGTTTTCCGCTACCACGCTGGACCAAGCAGACCTTATGGTTTTTTATACTTAAAAGGAAGGTAACAGCAACCTTTAACATCAGATAGTATAATAAGTTGGCTACTACATTTCAAATAGTGGAAATACTATAAGTAAATACATACACGGTTTTATAAGCTCATCAATATGGGTTTAAACCAAATGTTCACAATATAGAATAAAGATTTTGGAATGGTCTTCCTAGATTATGGTCCTGATATTTACTTTGTGTTGTGAAGAGAGTTGGGACGGGGGAGGTGGTTAGGATTTCTGAATGACAATCCCAGCATTTTACCATAATTAATAATGGAATGTCTTATACTGTTTTCAGCAGGTTTTTGTCTTGACTTGACAGTATGCCTGATTGACAGACTGCCTACCTATCAGATGGAAAGTTAGCAAAAGAGTAATCACAGCAGGAAGTTGAGGAACGGACTTTCAGAGTTAAAAGATTGTGAAGTAATGAGACTTTGAAGAAGGTGGGCAGTTAATCATTATGCGGGCTGATGGAAGTGTAAAGGTTTGTGGGGTTTGGGTGACAGCACTCCTCCTTTTGACCTGTATTGATGTGTGGCCTTTCTTGCCCCCTTTTACCTGCTGGGTTTTCTGAAATCTGGGAAACCTAAAAACTAGGTTTAAAAATTAATAGAAAATCTGGTAAAATTACCCACTAATTCTGAAATCTTTTCAATTAATCATTTTCAGGTTTAATTATCTGAGAAAAAAAGCTTACAAACCTTTGGCTTGTGGATCCTAATTTCTGGGATTATCCTAATCCTGATCCTGATTTCCCAATGTTTCATGAATGCATTGTGTGAAATGACTTATTTGATCTTTGCATGCAGAATGAAGACGATGCAATTTTCCAAGATGTTATTTTCAAGTTACGCTAGGATAACTGAATGCTTATAAATGCTGCTGTCAAACAGTGGAAATTGTGAGAAATCCTCTGTTTGACTCAGTGTCGCCATAGCATATGATGAATAAAAGCAGCAATAAACATACAGGACACTTATTTCTGAAAGGGTACCAAGACTAATAGAATATTGTTTAATACATTAATGTGACCTAAGTTAACTAAAGAGTTATATAAGAATGGTATGAGCATTATCTGTAGTACTATTGCATTTTAGCCAAAAATGAAATCTTTGAGCTGACCATATGAAGCTATTTAACATTTCTTTAATCAGATGTTATTTATCGAGTAGGCTGCCAAATGGGGGGTTTTGGAGAAGCCAGCCTTTACATATTTGGCAAAATAAAAATCAGCAATCTGCAACTCATTGCCTTGAATGATAAAGCAGAAAAACCATGCATTGAGAGTCCAACATCTCCCACAGAGTTAGTTGAGGGACCAGCAACTTGACCTTGGGAAATCTTTAAAGGGAGGAAATGAGGACAGAAATGAATATTATTGTTATTATGATGTACAGATATTATTTAGCTTCAATATTTGGCAGATTTCAGTAAATAGTCCAAATATACGGTCTGAAGCAGCTACACATTAGAAGTCTGTGTTGGTTGTTAAAATGGAATTTTAATTGGTTGCTTATTATCTTGCCCACTAGCTCCTTTTTTTGGCAATGCTGCAGAAACATTCTTAAAGAAAAGGCAGTCTAATAATCTATCAGGAAAATTGCTTTCTAAATACATATGATGGATAACTTCAAACATATTCTGGGGATGGCAGAGCCTCGCAGGTCGGGAGGCTTACTACCAGCTTCAGTGAGATAATTAAATCCATGTTACTCACACAACTGGCTTACAATAATCTTATTTAAGATCTCAGGTTATAGTTCTTTCACTTTGCTCCTAGACTCTTCCAACCTGTATTCAGACATCATGATGACAATGCTTTAGCCTAGAAAGCAGTGCCCCCACAGGGGATCCAAATTCAGGCATCACCAATCGTTGAACTGGCTATTGTTGTTTGTGATACTTACTGGTAAACTTCACAATCAATACAACATCAGCCAGAGAAGCTCATGGGAATGAAAACCTGAAACAGCACACTTAATCTTACAGCCAGATTGTGCTCCCTGCTCCACTGCTAAACTGAGTAGTTGGCCTACTTGATGCTGCATTATCGCAGTAGAGGTCAGATGTGAGCTGGTTTGGCAAGCTCTGATGAATAGCTGTTTGCAAAGAACCACCTCTTCCATCCAACAAGAGACAGTTAATAATGATAGACTATAACAACACACATGAAATTCCTTGTAGCTTGTTTGCAAGAGATCGTTTCATCTGGGACTGATAGAGTAGCTCTGGTTAGAGTGTAATGCTCCAACAATTAAATGGCATTTTACTAAAATAGGCAGACGCAGCAGTGACAGTTTTTGAAGCATAAAGTACATGTAGTGACAGGAATAACAAATTAATTGGGCGGACAAAAGGAGCTTTATAAAGGTGAAGTAAACACACTTGACTGTGTAATTTTTTTTCACAAGCAGTTAAAACTTGATTGCTTCTAAAAATAAGCAGAAGACACAAAACAGTTTTAATGGATTTTGGCACTTAGGCATTTCAATGGCACTCCTGAATTACTGGGATTACAGAGGCTCACAGAAGCATATCAGGAAATAATTTTATGTATCTATATGCTTTATGTCGCATAAGCAGTTGTGAATTGCTGCCAGTGCGTTAATCTTGCATGGGAAGGTTTTGACTTCAAAAGGAAAAATCTGAACTGAAAACTGTCTATAATTATTCTCTTTGAATGTCAATACCAAATAATTTTATTATCTCGTTTCCATACATTATATTTGCACTAATTGTTATTGTCCCTCTACAGTCAAATAATTTCCACATATGCATTAGATTAAAACACTTCCTTTCTATGTTAGTTATATTGTATCATTGTAATGTGGTTCCCAAATGTATGGAATTTTCAGTTGTAAACAGAAAAAGAACCAGCCACCCTACTGTTAAATTGAAATATATAATTAAATTATTATGTAGTAAACAGTACATGCATTATCTCTTATCTAGCAGTGGCCTTCTTGCAGAAACACAAGTCATGATATTATGATAAATCATTTCAGGGACTAGGTGGTGTAGTAGGTGAAGCTTATCCTTTATCTTCTGAGGACTGAGCTCTCAGCTGGACTGAGGGTCTCCTCTCTCTAGAAGTTGTTTGAGCTGCTATTTGAAATGAGACTACACATTCCCAGCTCTATTGCTGCAGTATTAAGTGCACAGAGTAAAACTGCTTCAATACTTGAAAATAATTGTCACCAATCTCACAAGCCATTGAGGCATGGTGGCTCAATGATTAACACTGTTGCCTCACAGAGCCAGGGGCCAGACTCAGGTGATTGTATGTGTGAAGTTTGCTCATTCTCCCTGTGTCTGAGTGGATTTCATCCCACAATCCAAAGATGTGCAGGTTAGGTGAATTGACCATGCTAAATTGTCCATAGTGTTTAAGGATGTGTAGTTTAATGCATTATTGAGGAAAATATAGAGTAATAGTGTAGGGGAATGGGTCTGAGTGGCTACTCTTCGGAGGGTTGGTGTGGACATGTTGGGCCAAATGGCCTGTTTCTACACAGTCAGGATTCTATGATAAGATTAAAAGGCGTGGACAGTGAAAATGTTACTGATACAATTCTCATGGATGGTCTCTGTTGAACTATTAAGCTGTGTTTTCCATGTTTGAATTCTTATATATTTATGAATTTTCAGTTATTTTTATTTTTGCTTCATTTTCCCAGCAGTTGCATTTTTTTCTTTCTTTGCTGTTTTACAATTCATTTGACATTTTGCACAATATAAATATACAGGGATGAAATCTAATTTTAAGTGATCTATAAGCTTTCTTCTAATCTTGCTATGTCACAGGAAGTATAACTCCTCATCCTCTTCCATTTTCATCACTAGAACATGGATGTGTTCCACTGTGATATCTTGGTAGATCTCCTGCATAATTAAAAGCTAATGAGACAACAATTAAGAATATGCACAATGATTTACACCCTGCTAGAATGGTTCAGGATTTCAGATCTCCGAGAGTATCTCAGAATGACTAAGGCAAATGTTTTTGAGTTGAGTAAATAAATAGTGCACTTGATTAGGGTATTTATTCAGCCAGTAGGTACCCACCACAGTTCTATTGAGTAATCATGGACTTTTCAAACATTATTCCTCTAGCCAATTGTCTTAATTAAATAATTGGACAGCAGACGAATCAGTGGAGATGAATTAGCCATGTGATAAACAGATACTAATCCAAAAAGTCATTTTTGGGCCTTCAAGACCACCCAATGTTAAAGGTATAAAAGTCCCTACAACTGATGATGGCATCAGTGGGAGAGACATATTGTTCAGTGGCTGAACTGGAAAGGAGCTAGTGACTCATTCACTCTTCCTGTACAACGTAACAGTCATGGAACCTGAACCACTTTCAGGCTCCATGCCTTCAATTCACATTCTGTTGGTGGGCTGCAACATCCAGTCTCGAACTGAGGCTCCCCAATTTGTTACAGTTACTGCATACCTCAAACCGTTAAGCTTCCAATTGAGGATGGGTGAACTGTCTCCCATGCCTTAGTCACCTGTCTCCTCTGTTAGTCACAACAAGGCTATCTTGAAAGAAGATGCCTTTCCTCATGGATTGCTTTCTCCCAGACATTAAATGGATCAATGGCCTGGATTTGCTAAGGAGCGGAAATCACAGTCAGATGTCATTCCACACTTACCTTTTGGCAGCGTTCTGCATTTCTGGCAGGATAGATTATGATCATGGCTCCTTTGGAAAATCTGGAGTGTACCCGAAATCTATGAGCTTCCTTGTCATGCAAGATCATCCAAGGAAACCATGCCCCTTGTTCATGGCAATAGTTATTGTACTCTGTACTTTTTATTTTCTTTTTTAAATAGCTGTAGAAACTCTTGCTATCTATTTTTACATTCCTAGCTAGCTTTCTATCAGTCTACTTTCCTGCCCCTGATTAATTGATTAATTAATTGATTAATTAATTCTAATCTCTGTTATTCATCATATTCTGACCAATCATCTGACCTGTCATCATTTTTGCAAAGCTATACATTCCTTCATTCAATGCTTTGGTTAAGTATTTTTTCTGACCTTTCTTGAATGATTTACTTCTGACTTTTCATAGCTCTCCATTATCTACAAGATAAAAGTCAGGAGTGTGATGGGACACTCTCCTTGCCTGGATGAATGTAGCTGCAACAACACTGAAGATGTCTGGCACCATCCAGACAAAAAAAACCTGATTAATTGCCACTGTGTCCCCACCTTAGATACTCATTCACTGCACCAATGTTTAATACAACTACATTGTGTATTATTACCTAAAAGTGACTTCCTCAGCAACACATCCCAGAACCTCAACCTCCACCATCTGGAATGACAAAGACAGCAAGTGCATGGAACATAAATTCCCTCCAAGTTATATGCCAATCTGACTTTGAAACATATCACTTTTCCTTCACCGTTGATGGGTCAAAATCCTGGAACTTGCCAGTTAGCAGCATCATGGCAGCCCCTTGAACATCAGGATTTCAATGATCCTAGAAGGCAGCTCACCATCACCTTCTCAAGGGTAACTGGAGATGAGGAATACTAGCAAGGACTCAAGCAAGCAAAAAAGAACAAGCATTCATTCTCAAGACATTCACGCAGATTGATACCATCCACAAAGTTCTGATGACATCCAGAATTTCTCCCGTTGCCATATACCTTGAACTACCAACACTGAATGTAACAAAACCATAAAGCACATATTGGAAGGTATCATTCCGCTGTTCCTTGGCTGCCGCCAATCTTTTTCTTCTTGCACCACATTCAGGAAAGAAGGAATTCTTAATTCACCATTTTATTGATTAGCAGCCCCCTCATATTTCTTAACTATGTGCTGAAAACACAGAGTTACTTTTCACACATTTGCTGATGATATTCAGCTGAACCTCACCACCATTTCTCTGACTCCACCACAGATGCAGAAGTATCAGACTGCTATTTGGCACCGAGTCTTGGATAAGGAGAAATATCCTCTCATTAAATATTAGGGTGGTTAGTTATGCAGAAGATTAGCATAGCAGGTACACCAAGCCATTAGGAGGCCAATGGTTTATTGGTATTTATTGCAAAGGAATTAGAACAATGGATAAAGAAGTCTGGCTACAGCTGCACAGGTAGAAAGTGAGGACTGCAGATGCTGGAGACCAGAGTTGAAAAATGTGGTGCCGGAAAAACACAGCAGGCCAGGCAGCATCCGAGGAGTAGGAGAATCAACATTTCAGGCATAAGCCCTCTCTGAGGAAGGGCTTATGCCCGAAACGTCAATTCTCCTGCTCCTCGGATGCTGCCTGGCCTGCTGTATTTTTCCAGCATCACATTTTTCTACAATTGCACAGGGTTTAATTGGAGCCACATCAGGAATACTGTCTTCAATTGTTCTCCATATTTAAGGAATACTTACTTTGGAAGTCTGAGTAAAGTGAGTCTATAATTTCTATGGTTTGGAAAAAATAAAAGGTTAGCTCATTGAAACGTTCAAGATTTTGACTGGGCTTGATAGGATAGTGATTGCTTCCGCTGACCAGCGGGTGTACAACAAAGGGGCACAGTCTCAGGATAAAGAGCTAACGATTAAAAAATGAGATGAAGAGAAATTACTTCACCCAAAGGGTTGTGAATATCTAGATTTCTCTATTTCGAAAGGTCTCGGTTATTAAATACATTTAAGGCTGAGAACGGCAAATTTTTGTCTCTCAATGAATCAAGAATCTGTAGAGTAGGTGGAAAAATGGAGTTGACCAACAAGGATCATATTCAAGGTTAGACTGGCTTGACGTTCTACTCCTGCTCCCTTTTTCTTGTGCACCATTGTGTTCTTGAGAAGGCTGACCTCTCTATCTTGATTTCCTCCTTTAAAATCACTTCTTTGTCCAAGCCTTTGGTCATCTGACTTAACATCCTGTCATGCAATGTGGTGTCATATAATGCTCACATGAGGCACATTAGGATATCTTATGATGTTAAATGTACTATATAAATGTAAGATTTTATATGGCAAAAACGATGTGAGGAAAACACTTTTTCATGTATCGAATGATCAGGATCTGCCAGTTGTGGTGCAGGCATGTTCAACTGAGGCTTTCAAAAGGAGGTTAGAGAGTTATCGGATAAACAAAAATATACAGTATCATGGAGAGAAGGCTGGGGAGTGATCCTCAGACAATTGTTCATTCAAAAGAATAGTGCAGATGTGATTAACCAAATAATCTCCCACGGCATCCGTAAAAAGTCTTTGATTCCGTGAAATTTCAATACAAGAAGCAACATTATCTGAAAGCACAGTTGCTTTTCACATGTTTGCTGATGACATTTGGCTCTACCTCATCAGAACCTCTCCGACTCCACCATCAATGCAAAATTACCTGCTATTTGGCAGTCTGAGTGACTTGCAAAAGTACCATAGAAACACAACTTTTGGTATTCCTTCTCTTAACATGTAACCACTCCTGGTGTTTCTTTGAGTACAAGAGTGTGGTGCTTGAAGGCCACAGCAGGCCAGGCAGCATCCAAGGAGAAGGAGAATTGACATTTCGGGCATAAGCCCGTCATCAGGAATGAGGCTTGTGGGCCAGGAGGAGAGTGGAGTGGATAGATGGGAAAGGTGATGGACAGGTCAGGAGGGCGGTGCCAGGTTGGAGGCTTGGGACCGGGATAATGTGGGAGCAGGGGAAATGAGGAAACTGTTGAAATCCACATTGATTCCAGATGGTTGCAGAGTCCCAAGGCAGAATATGAGGCGTTCTTCCTCCAGGCATCGGGTGTTAAGTGTTTGAAGATAGAGGAGGCACAGGATCTGCATGTCCTTGATGGAGTGGGAGGGGGAGTTGAAGTATTCAGTGGCAACACCCACACCAACCAACCCCAAAGCCCCGAGGCTGAACCCTTCAACTCCCCCTCCGACTTTGTCGAGGACATGCAGGTCCTGGGCCTCCTCCATCACCAAACCCTTACCAACTGACGCCTGGAGAAAGAACCCCTCATATTCCACCTTGGGACCCAGCAACCGCACAGGATCAATGTGGATTTCAGCAGTTTCCTCATTTCCCCTACCCCTACATTATCCCAGTCCCAAGCCTCCAACTCAGCACCGCCTTCCTGACCTGTCCACCACCTTTCCCATCTATCCGCTCCACCATCCTCTCTGACTTATCACCTTCTCCCTCACCTTCATCTACCTATGGCATTCTCAGCTGCCTTCTCCCCCCAACCCCAGCCCCCCTCCCATTTATCTCTCAAACTCCCAGGCCAAAGGCCTCATTCCTGATGAAGGGCTTATGCCCGAAACGTCAATTCTCCTGTTCCTCGGATGCTGCCTGGCCTGCTGTGCTTTTCCAGCACCATGCTCTCGACTTTGATCTCCAGCATCTGCAGTCCTCACTTTCTACTAGTTCCTTTGAGTACTGCCTACAGTTGTGCTCCATCATTCGTAATCACTAACAATGAAATTCCAATGACATCAATTTTAAAGAGTATTTGGCAGTTTGATGGAACAGATACATATTTTGTCAGCTTACTACAGCATGTTTTGATGGTGTAAATGAGTAGCCTTGTGTATACTGTCCTAATATTCAAAGAATGGTGACTGCTTTCCAGTTCTGTGCATGCATGTGCTCATAAATGGAGTCAAATCTTCTCAGTGAGCTGAAGACATTTTGCAAACCATAGTATATGTCAAGTTCAGTCAGTTATGTTTCATAATGTACAGTGTTGTTGTACTGTTCGTACAAATTAACTTCTGACAAGTTTTTTGTTGCAACGTGGAGGAGTTCAGATTCCTTGTATGTATTGTCCATTGAGAAATGCAGGTCCCCCCTCCTATGCTAGTGTTGCCAAGGACTGTAGTAAAACAAAACAAAATCAACAGTAAAATTATAAATTCACAACAGTATTAGCTCTTATATTTGATTCCTTAAAACAAGTACCCTGAAATATAGCTGGCAGCTGGTGTACCTCATAACTGAAGATAATGCAATAGCAGGCCTGTTCACTCACCCCTCCCCCAGTTTTACACATTGCTTTCCTCGCTCAGTGAAGTTATATGGTTTTGAGAAGCATGGAAGAGGAATAAAAAGGAATGGTGTAAATCAACAAAATCAAAAACTAAAAAAAACCAAAGTTACAACAAATCAATTATTTTGCCAATGAAGCAGTCTTTCATCCATTGTAATTGATTGTGTACAATATAAGGCTTCAGTGATAAGATCAGCTATAAACAGTGTTTAAAGCAGTCTTACTGAAGGTTCTGTTGGATTTCAGCAACTCATGGATGATGCATATGTTGTTCTTTTCCAGATCAAAGGTCTAAAGCATCATGTCAAAATAAGATACATTGTGAGATCTGTTACTAATTTTTGCTGCTTCAGTACTCTTTGTAAATGAGAGCTGAAAATTGTCCCAAAACATCATTTTTTCAACAATGTCTTTCCTGACAGCTGCATGATGTGCACTCAGTGCAGCAGATTGGAAGCTGAGAGTTTCATCAATAAATATCATTCTGACCCCCTACATGTCCTCATGTCAACAGTCAGGGTACTCACACTTCATCATTTCTTCCTTACCTTCCTCTTATTTTGTGTCATGCAGAAAATATGGTAAGCTCATTCTTTCAACATGGTCCTAAAATATTTTAACAAACATGTTCAAATGATATACCCATAAAGGGCATTGAAGACAAATTCACGATAACAGTCATCAACTGTTTTCCTATGTAGCGAAGTCATAATAAATCACTTTGATTTGTAAAGTCAAAACAGTTCATGTGGAACAAATCTAATCCTGTATGTGAGTCCCATTGTTTTACCATTTCTGTGAGGTTGCAATTATATTAAGGTAATCTTATCTTGAAACTGGTATTTCTTTAGGAAATAATCAGGGATAGATTAAACAATTGATATTAAGTTGAGTAAAAACCACCTCTGTCACATATTTCATGAAGACTGTACTTCTTTGGGTTAAATATTTATCCTTGATTAAATATAATTGATTAAATTCAATAGGCTTTTTTTTAGTTATAATTAAATGTCAGAATTCTTGAACCTGCTCAAGACTATTGCTTCCCAAATAATAAAACATAGAAAAGGGCATAAGTGCACTTTTTCCTCAGTTTTGAAATCTCACTGGGGTAAATCCCAATGTCTAACTGCAAGAAAATTTGATACATGATGGTGGATTTTTCAGGAGAATGGGTTATCTGTCACACTCACCAAGTGTAAAAGGCAAGCAACATCTTGCCAACATGAACTCTGGCTGTCCTGCAGTGATAATACACTGGGGGCACCCTTCAAAGTGTCGGAACAGGAACTTCCGCCGAGAGAACAGCCAACCAATCAGACTGGTTGGTAGCTCTGTTCTGCCAGCTTCACCAGAAGACAATAGTGGATATTATTGTGCCTACAAGCAGTCTCATTGAAGGAGTAAAGGTGGATACTGGGCTTCAGATAAGTGCAGGGACTTTGGGAGACCTTTGTGAGGCAAGTGAAGGACAGGGATGAGAGTCAACATAGACAGGCCAGGGCAGGAGGTGCAAGGAGGGTGGTATAGTCTTGGACGTGTACAACTGATTGGTATGACCCTCCTTCCTGACCATTGTTTGCCATGTTCTTGTCTTACTGACATGAAAATTGTGACAGGGTAGAACAAAATCCTTAAGTAGCAGTTAATGGGTGTGTGGGTTGCTTGTTACCCTCCAACGCCCTGAAATAGGGGACACAAGTCAGCATTCTTAATAAACTACTTATTAAGAATGCTTTTAAAAATAAATTTCCAAATTGAGAATTGCTCTAACAAAGCAGGAAACATATTTTGAATGGATTTACAACTTCTGGAAAGATTTCTCAGAACTGTATCTATATGTTTGAAAAGTGATGCAGCGAAAGAATTTCTCATTCTTACGTGGCACTGTCATTTTAGCACAAACAGGATGTGAAATTGGTCTTACATGATTGCACAAAACAAGGCCAGTATTTTAACTTCAGAAAGCAATGAATGTTGAGAGTAAAATTGCTTGCGATGATGTTGAGTTGGTCTCCTGACTTCCCCATTTATTTTATGCGTGGTGAATGAAGAACCATGCAGGGCACCATAGAAGTACAGGAGCAGGAATAGAGCATGTGATTTTTCAAACCTGCTAGTTCAACATTAAATAAGATCAAAGCTGATCTCCTTGCAGTCTCAGCTCCACTTGCCTGTCTGCCTCCCTTTAACCTTGAAATCCCTCTGCTATCCCACACTCTAATGACCCTCCAAGAGAAAACAAAATCTCCTCATCTCTGCCTTAAAAGGAGGATCTTTATATTTTTGAATTGATTTGAATTTATTGTCACCTGCACAGAGGCACAGTGAAAAGCTTTGTCTTGCGAGCAATACAAGCAGATCACATAGTTAAATATCATAGATAAGTAAATAATAGGTAAACAGCAGCAAAAACAAAAAACACAAGTACAAGCGAATGCTCAGAGTTTGTGGATCCATTCAGTATTCTAACAACAGTAGGGTAGAAACTGTTTTGAAATCGGCTGGTGCATTTGTTCAGGCTTCTGTACCTTCTCCCTGATGGTAGAGGTTGTAGAAAAACATTGCCAGGGTGGGATGGATCTTTGAGAATGCTGGCAGCCTTTCCTTGACAGCGGGCCTGGTAGATGGATTCTGTAGATGGGAGGTTGGCTTTTGCGTTTGTCCGGGCTGAGTTCACCACTCTCTGTAACTGTCTCCAATCTTGAATGGTACAGTTGCCATACCAGGTAGTTATACATCCAGACAGAATGCTCTCGATGGCGCACCTATAAAAGTTAGCAAGGGTATTCGCTGTAATGCCAAATTTCCTCAGCTGCCTGAGGAAGAAGAAATGTTGTTTGGCCTTTGTAATCAGTGCATCCAAATGAAGAGTCCAAGAAAGCTTGTCATTGATGACCACTCCCAGGACCTTGACACTCTCCACTCGTTCCACCTTTGTGTTGTTAATGTGTAGGGAGGCTGAGCAACACCCCGCCAAAAGTCAATAATGAGTTCCTTGGTTTTGCTGGCATTGAGAGCTAGGTTGTTCTCAGTGCACCATTTTTCTAGATTTTTCACCTCCCATCTGTAGTCTGTTTCGTCGCCATCTGAGATTCGACCAACTATGGTGGTGTTATCAGCGAACTTGTAAATGACATTAGTCTGGTATTTGGCGACGCAGTCATGGGCAAAGTACAGTAGGGGACTGAGTACACACATCTGGGGGACTCCAGTGTTGAGTGTTAGTGACGATATTTCTTGTCCCCAGTCTTCACTGATTGTGGCCTGTGGGTCAGGAAACTGAGGATCCAGTTGTAGAGAGTGGGGCATAATCTGAGATTACTCATTTAGTAATCAGTCTCAAGTGGATAATAGTGTTGAAGACTGAACTGCAGTCAATGTGTAGGATTCTTACGTAGCTGTTCTTGGTGTCAAGATGTTCTGGGGAGGAGTGAAGGGCAAGTGCTATGGCATCTGACATGGATCTGTTGGTCTGATAGGCAAATTGGGGTGGGTCAAGAGTAGTGGGGAGACTGGAGTTGATTAATGCTATGACCAGCCTTTGAAAGCACTTCATGACCACCAAAGTTAGGGCCACTGGGAGGTAGTCATTGAGACATGCTGCATGAGCCTTTTTAGGCACAGGGATGATGTTGGCCCTCTTGAAACAGGCAGGGACAGTGGCCTGCTGCAGGGAGAGGTTGAAGATGTCCAAGAAGACCTCTGCTAGTTGATCTGCGCATGCTCTGAGTGCACAGCCTGGTACTCCGTCTGGTCCCATCGCTTTCCTTAGATTCACACAAAGGAAAACTGATCTGACCTCTGATGCAGTGACTGCTGGGATACGTATGTCAGGACTTATCAGAATAGATGTTACCTCTCTGCCAAAATTCTGCTCAAAGAGTGCATAGAAGGCGTTGAGACGATCTCGGAGGGATGTGTCATCGTCTGCTATCTTGTACTGTCTCTTCTTAGAACCTGTGATGTCATTCAGTCCTTGCCATCGTCGTCAGGTGTCTGTCTGGGTCTCGAGTTTGGATCAGTATTGGTCCTTGGCTGTCTTAATGGCTCTGCAAAGGTCACACTTGGATTCCTTATATTTGAGTGGGTCACCTGATCTGAAGGCCTCACACCTCGTTTTTAGCAGGTTCTGTATGTTCTGATTCATCCAGGGTTTCCTGTTGGAGAACACCCAGATTGACTTCCTTGGTATGCAGTCTTCCACACATTTGCTGATAAAATCTGTGATGGTGGTAGTGGCGTACTCGTCCAAGGTACCTGTGGACTGTTGGAACATGGCCCAATCAGCTGATTCCAGACAGCAGTGGAGTTGATCCTCTGCCTATCTGCCGGGGTGGGGGGGAGGTCTCCTGCTTGAGCTTTTGCCTGTCAGCTGGGAGAGGAAACACAGCATTATAGTCGGAGTTCCTGAAATGAGGGCGGGGCATGGAGTGGCAGGCATCCTTCACAGTGGTGTAGCCGTGGTCCAAAATGTTTAGTTCCCTGGTGGGGCAGGTAATGCTCTGGTGGCACTTGGGCAATATCTTCCATCGTTTGGCTTGATTGAAGTCACCAGTTACAATAAACAGGGTCTCGGGGTGTTCCGTCTCCAGGATGTTAGTGGTGAAGTACAGCACATCCAGAGCTTCGAGCTGAAAAATATGTTGCTGGAAAAGCGCAGCAGGTCAGGCAGCATCCAAGGAGCAGGAGAATGGACGTTTTGGGCATAAGCCCTTCTTTAGGAATGAGGAAGGTGTGCCAAGCGGGCTAAGATAAAAGGTAGGGAGGAGGGACTTGGGGGAGAGGCGTTGGGAATGCGATAGGTGGAAGGAGGTTAAGGTGAGGGTGATAGGCCAGAGAAGAAGTGGGGGCGGAGAGGTCGGGAAGAAGATTGCAGGTCAAGAAGGCCGGAATGGGAGGGGGAGTTAAAGTGTTCAGCCATGGGGCGGGTGGGTTGGTTGGTGCGGGTGTCCCAGAGGTGTTCTCTGAAACGTTCCGCAAGTAGCGGCCTGTCTCCCCAATGTAGAGGAGGCCACATTGGGTGCAGTGGATGCAGTAAATGATGTGGAGGAAGAGCGCCTCATATTCCGACTAGGAACCCTCCAACCACAAGGGATGAATGCAGATTTCTCCAGTTTCCTCATTTGCCCTCTCCCTACCTTATCTCAGTTCCAACCCTCAGACTCAGCACCGCCTTCTTGACCTGCAATCTTCTTCCTGACCTCTCCCCACGTCCTTTCTGGCGTATCACCCTCACCTTAACCTCCTTCCACCTAGTGCATTCCCAACGCCCCTCCCCCAAGTCCCTCCTCCCTACCTTTTATCTTAGCCTGCTTGGCACACCTTCCTCATTCCTGAAGAAGGACTTTTGCCCGAAATGTCAATTCCCCTGCTCCTTGGATGATGCCTGACCTGCTGTGCTTTTCCAGCAACACATTTTTCAGCTCTGATCTCTAGCATCTGCAGTCCTCATTTACATCCAGAGCTTCCTCAATCTTTGCATGCAGTTAGTATAATAGCAGTAAATTCCCATGGTAGATAGAAGGGGCGCCATTGATGGTGAGCAATTCAAGATTTGGGGAGCAATGGCTGCCCAGGGTTGCAATGTCCATGCACCACAAGTTGTTGATTAAAAAGCAATCCCCTCCATCCTTTGTCTTATCTGAGGACGCTGTATAGTCCATATGATGGATAGAAAAACCATCAGCCTGAAGTGTGCAGTTGGGAATGGATGGGTTGAGCAAGGTTTCTGTGAAGCAGAGTGCTGGAAGCTGAGTTGTGATCTGGGTTTGTCCATCTTGTTCTCCAGAGATTGTACATTTTGCTAGGAGCAAGCTAGGAAGGGAGGGTCTTGAAACTGCGTAGTCTCAGTTTTACTAGCAGGCCGGCACGCTTACTCCACATCCTCGCAGGTTTCTTACATTTGAATGATCTGGTGGTCTGGTGGAGCAGATTGTGACTGCTTCCATGTCCACCAGTTTTAGATACCCCCACAGGAGAAACATCTTCCAGGTATTCACCCTGTACAGCCCATTAGGAATTTATACAGTGGAAGACAAGGCAAAGCATAGCTTCACCTTCTGCCTGATAAATGATGAGGGTGTGGCTGCTCCAGCAGCAATGACAGATGATTAGCTGCAAAGTGACCTCACCCAGTTTGTGCCAAGGGACATTTTTAAAATGGATGAATACCAGATTGCTTGGAAATGTTTAAAGTTGGACCACATCATGGTGAAACATGAAGCAAGGAATGCGTTACTACCATGATCATTGCCACAATGGGTGGCACTTATAAGCTGTCATTTATCTTATAGTAAAGTCAAAAAGCCACACCAGTTTGCAAACATCGTAACACAATCCACTCGGTTGAATGCCAACAAAACCACCTGCCTGAGCTGATGGATGTGTTAATGTTTAGTTACAAAAATTCTTTCGATTCAGAAAAGGCTTCACCAGAATGACAAGTAGCAAATATAAACACTTCAGTCCAGAAGGGAGGGAGGCAGAAAACAGGAAACTATGAGCCAACTAACTTTATGCCTGCCTTGGGAAAGATGTTAGAATTGATCCTTATAAAGGATATAGAGTACTTAGAAGGACTCCAGTAATTGGAAAGAGTCATAAAAGGAAAATCATGTTTAATTAATTTAAATGCACCCTACTTAGATTTTCAGAAGACGTTGTTTTCAGATGCCACATCAAAGGTTAATGTAGAAAATGACAGCTCATGATGTAGCGGGGAACATGTTCGCATGGGTAGAAGATTGGCTGGTTGGCAGAAAACAGAGAATATGTAAAAATAGGTCTTTGATTGGCAGGATGTGACAAGTAGAATCCTGCAAAGTTCTGTGCTCGGACCTCAAAGCTTTTACAATTTACATCAATAACTTAGACAAGGGAAGTAAAGGCATGGTAGCTAAAGTCAAAGAGGACACCAATATGCGTAGGAAAGTATGTTGTTTAGAAGACGTAAAGTGTTTGCAGATGGATGTAGATAGGATGAATGATTGGGTAAAAATCTGGCAGATGGAGTGTAACATGGGAAATGTGAAGTTGTTCACTTTTGCAGAAAGAATAAAAGCAGAGAATGACCTAAATGGAGACAAACAGCAGAATTCTGAAGTGCAGAGGAATTTAGGTGTTTAGTGCTTGAATCACAGAAGGTTAGTATATTGCACATAACCAAGAAGGTGAATGGGATGCTGTCCTTTATTATCAGAGTGACTGAACATAAAAGTAAGGATGTTCTGCTTTAGTTATCTAGGGCAGTAATGAGGCCACATCTGTGTATTATGATTTTACCATATATTTCAATGAGATCGCCTCTAATTCTTCTAAAGTCCAATGGATATAGGCCTAAACTCTTTAAACTTTCATCCACAAGACAAGACAATTTCAATTTTTAAGATTAAACAATGAAAATGTACTTAGCTCATTGATAAGGCAATTATACAAGCACTTCAGGATTTGACTTCAGGAACATGGTAGGTCAGAGACTCAGCAACCTTAAAAGGCCAATGGGGTGGAAGCTGTTGTTGACCTTGGTTGCGTTTTTATCCTTAATTATGAGCATGTTCTCTTAACTGCATATTTGTATTTATTCATCATGGGATGTGGGTGTCACTGGCTGGGCCTACATTGACTGCTCATTTTTGGTTGTCCTTGAGAACATGGTGGAGAACCACATTCTTGAGCTGCTCCAGTCTTTATAGTGTAGATAGACCTACAATGCCATTCGTGAGGAGGTTCCAGGATATTGACCCAATGATAATTGAAAGAACAGTGATATAAGTCCAAGTCAAGCTGGCAAGTAGCTGGAAGGGAACATATTGGTGATGGTATTCCCATGTAGCCATTGTTGTTGGAGCTGCACTTAAGTGAGAGGTAATCCATCATACTCCTGACTTATGCCTTGGAGACGATGGACAAACTTTGGGAAATCAGGAGGTGAAAAAATTACTTGCTGCGAGATTCCACATTGCTGACCTGTTCTTGTAGCCACAGTGCTTATATAGCCAGTCCAGTCGAGTTTCTGGTCAATGGTAACCCATACGATATTGATAGTGGGGAATTCAGTGATAGTGATACCATTGAATGTCAATGAGATGATTAGACTTTCTCTTGTTGGAAAGGGGTATTGCCTGACATTATTTGCCACTTGTCAACCCAAGGCTAGATGTTGTTCAAATCTTGCTGCATTTGGTCATGGACTTTCTCAGCATCTGAGGAGTGACAAATCAAGCTGAACATTGTGCAGTCATCGGCAAACATTCCATCTTCTGATCTTGATGGAAGGAAGGTCAATTGATGAAGCAGTGGAATACAGTTGGGCCAAGGACACTTTCCTGAGGAACTCCTGCAGAGATACTGGGAGCTGAGGTGACTGACCTCCTACAACCACAGCCATCTTCCTATGTGCCAGGTATGACTCCAACTACGGAAAAGTTTTCCCACTGACTTGCATTAATAACAGTTTTACTAGAGTTCCTTGATGACCTATTCAGTCAAATGTGGCCTTAATGTCAAGGCCAGACACTGGAATTCAGCTGTTTTGTCCATGTTTGAACCAAGACTATAATGAGTTCAAAGATGCAAACTGAGCGCCAGTGAGCTGGTTATTGATAAGCATGTTCTCCATGTTAGCACTGTTGAAGCCTCCATTACTTTACTGATAATCATTTCCAACACCTCCAACATAATTCACAATAAATCTAAAAAAAGGCCTTCAGTATATATGAGCATTAAGTATTTGTGCATTTTGAAGTTGGTTAGGATATAGGATGCAATCTGGGAGGACTGTTCCTGGATAATATTTCTGGGTGATGACCAATAATTCCAACCAGACACCCATTGAATTAACTTGTCAGAACTATATGCGAGATATCCTGTCAATATTTAACATACAAATCCTTGACCATGCTTAATTTCTTGCTAAATGTCTTCAACATTTACATGACATTTATTTCAAACAATAAAATGATCAATATCAGTTGCATACTTTTTTAAAAATTGGTGTAAGATGGAACAAAATGATTTGACATGGGGAAACCATGCATGGTAATTTACATAATTTCTACTTTTCCTGTATGTAACATAGGTTGTTACCTAAGTACTTAAACTCTGTACGAAATATCCTAAAGACTTTGATACTTCCAGTTCCTGAATGGATATAAAGGTTAATAATTTGCTATGACAGATCTTGAACTATGGGCCTTCGTTCAGTTAGAAGTCAGATATTAGGAGGAGATGTTTATGGCACAAGAAAACAACTTATTTATTCATATCAAGGGAGGGGAACATGAGCTCTTAATCCCTTGGACTTTATTGCAATGATCCCACTACATTACAGAGGATAATAGTAAAAACATTTCCTCCCTGTCAATTCATAACCATGTACAATCTATAGTGCTCAATAATGAGACTTTAATAGAGAACCCTTCTTTCCTCCAACGGACTTAGTTTACTGAGCTTTCCGAATTGCTGCCATTTCATGTCAATTTTCTATGTGCATCATGAAGCTATGAGGACATTGTCCTGCAAGATTCAAGTTTTGTTATTTTTATTTTGAAATTCATCTCAAATGTTAAATGTGGGACTTTCGCAGGAAGATTATAATTGCAATTGGGATAGCAGTTTAATTTCCCAATTTAATTTCCCACACATTCAATTCAATTTTCCCTCTCCTGATTTTCCAGACCACATACCCTTTTTTCCTAAATGCCAAGCCTGTCTCACTGCCTCTCCAAATTCTATGCTCTAGACTATCATGTGGTGCTGTTCATTTTATTCTTAATGCAATGCACTTAATATCCCCTTGAGCTTTGCAATTTCATTTTATGTGCAAACAATTATTTTGCTGTTTCCAACAGGATGAAACTCATTCCATGTATCTTATTCAATGCTGTTAGTTTTCCATGAAGATCCGACTCTGACCAATATTTTCAAACATGAATTATTATGATCATATTTTTATATAATGACATTTTTCTATGTTTCAATACCAGTTTCCATAAACTGATAAGTTATCCCACAATCTGCCATTGCAGTTGGATGGTTATTGGATTAACAGGTTCTTGCCTGCAGTATTACTTATAGGATTAAACATTACCTGCACACATTTCAGTTCAGTATATATCAAACAGATATTGCAGCAACTAATTTGCTGAAAAGAAAGACATGTTGCCAAAGTTGTTTGTCATTTCTGAGGTAGGATCACTCGACCCGAAACATTAATTCTGATTTCTCTCCTCAGATGCTGCCAGACCTGCTGAGCTATTTCAGCAATTTCTGTTTTCGTTTCTGAGTTTCAGCATTCGCAGTTCTTTCGGGCTTTACTTTGTTGGTTCTTATTATTTTTGCCATGAGTCAAAATGCCAATCAATCAGCACCCTTTTAACCTATGGTATAAATTGTTGTGATTGTTTGAAATCTGACATTCCTTGCATTTGCCCTGATGGATGCACGATCCCTCAGTAACATATCTCTCTTTACAACAGTGTTCGGGTTCTGTAATGTGAAGTGATTGTTAATATGCTTAAAATTAAAAGAACACCAATGGACAACAAATTAAATTGCTAAACTAGTTTTCATCCCATCTCTTTCAATATCACTGTAATTTTTGAGCTATGATGTTATTTACATAACACAATCTATATTTAGCTAACTGATTGAATTCTTTGCCCTATTTGATGGCACAACTCTGAAGCAACCGTTAAAAAACTTCTAAAAGTTTAAATCTTTTGAAGTCAGGCATTCAAATGAATTTAATGATAATCAATTCACTGGCAAAATATCACATACACAAATGAGGATTTATACTTCATTCAAGTGTAACCTTAACAAAATTAAAGCAATCCCATCAGAAATATTCCAAGTCTCAAACATTCACAGTAAGCATTCAATTAGATGTTGATAATCTACATCAATGAGTTGAATAAGGGGGTCATTGTAATATTTCCAACTGTGTAAAAGACACAAAACTTTGTGGGAACTTGAGTAGGCAGAAGCAAAGCAGATGGAACATAATGTGGATTCATGTGAAGTTATCCACTTTGATAGGAGGAACCGAGGAGCAGAGTATTTCATAAACGGTGAGAGATTGGAAAGTGTTAATGTTCAAAGGGACCTAGCTGTTCTTGTTTATAAGTCACTGACAGCTAGCATTTAGGTTTAGCAAGTAATTAAGATAGAATGTGAGCCTTTATCACAAGTGATTTTGACTAAAGCAGCAAAGAGGTCATGCTTAAATCATATAGAACACTAGTGATACTACACCTGAAGAATTCTGTAGAGTCCTGGTGCCCTTTCCTTAAGCAAATATACTTGCCAGAGAGGAAATGTAGTGGAGGCTCACTGGACTGATTCTGAAATGATAGGACTATCCTAGAAGGAGAGATTGAGGAAATTGGGCTTACCTTCTGTGGAGTTTTGAGAAATGAGAGGTAGTCTTATAGAAACTTTCAAAATTCTTGAGTGGAGACAGAATGGATGCAGAAATGATGTTTCTCCAGTCTGTGGGGTCTAGAACCAAGGGCAAAGTCTCAGAATAAAATGCAAGCCATTTAGAACATGGGTGATACATTTTTGGAATTCTCTACTCCATAGGGCTGTGGAAGCTTAGCCTTTGTGTAAGTTCAAGACAGAGATTCATAGCTTTGAGTTATCACTGACATTAAGGGGATAATGTGTGAAACCAGTCAATGATCTAAAATGGTGGATTAGGCACAAGGGGCTGAATGGCCTGTATCTGATCCTATTAAAGCTGATTTGTATTTTAAATCCATTTATCTTCCTTGGTTCTGTAACCTTTAATTCCCACGCCTAAGAAAAGTCTATCAGTTTCAGTTGTGAAATTTTCAATTGACTCCGAGTTTCAGTAGTTGCTTGCGGGAGAAAGCTCCAGGTTTTCACTTCATGTGAAAAAGTTAGCTGTTTTCTTTAGCAGCTACTAACAGCAGGGAAAATGCGATGTGGGACAACTACCGTGAATACAAAAAAAGCCACAAGCAGCCAGATCCCTCATCAGCAGCATATGATTGAGCATCTTTGGAACAGAATAACATGTGTGAGTAAATTATTCAAATACATCATAGCTTCTCCTGGGGTGCAGGTCATATTTTAAAAGATCTACTTCATCTACATAGGAGTGACAGATCCTGTCTTCTGGCACAAGTCAGTATCAAAATCATTAAGAATTGTTACAATTCTCCTCAGAATGGCTCTAGCACTCAGCTTGTATGGGTCAGCCCACTTGCACATCTCTTCACAGTTCTGGTGGTCAGAAGACCCACTTGGGGCAGAAGCTGAAAAATGTGCATAGATGAAATTTAAATTGATGCAGTTAATTAAAGGGATGTGGAAGTATTGTGTTACAACCCACTGGGTACAGTGCTGTTAATCAAACCCCCACTATTCCCGGAATTGTAGCAAATGTTAACGTTCTTTTAAAATAAAGTATGCACATACTCCAATTTACCTGACTTTCAGACCAAGGTTGATAGAAAGCACATTCCATGTTTCTGTACTTACCACAAGTTATTACATATCGCAAGTAATTGGACTTTAGCTACAGGTAAACAGGTATAAACTATTTGCATGACTGATTAAAACTCTAACCCCATTATAAACTCCCCCTAGCACTCACATACATGCATGCACAGACGCAGACAAACAAATATGGAAAATAAATTATTGGTAGAGGTATAAAAATTGGAAAGTCAGGTCAAGTCACCTTTGCTCCCCAGTTCCAATGTTGACATGACTTTAGCCAGCCAAATACCTTTTTGTTCAGATGTCTTCCTCTGGATTTTTCCATTGGTTTGTAAGAAGTACAGAGTGACTGATTCATTTGGAAAATATCTCTGATTCACCAAATCAAAATTACAGTTCCCAAGAAATGCTACAAGAAAGGTATTTGGTTTTCTTCAAGTTTTAACTGAGTTTTTGACTGAACCTTTGCATGCGTCTTTCTCACTCTCTTTCTCTTTCTCTCTCTCTCTCTCTCTCTCTCTCTCACTTTAACTTGTTCCCAGCTCCAAGCTGTCCAGCCATTTGAGAACCAATGGCACAGTTGTTGACAAGCAAAAGATCTGTCATTGTAGTCCACAGAACAATCAACTTCTCACAGCCAACAAGAGCTGCATCAGTACATATCCTTGACTTAAGATTGTTTTACAATCTGAACTTCAATTATTACTTGTTCAAACAGCTATTTATAATGCCTGCCATACGTGCTTTCAAAACTACAGACACTCTTTCAAACATTTATTTTAAAATAGTTCTTTTTCATTTCTGATGCCATATTTTAAAAGAAGACATGAAACTGGAAAGACACAGTCATTGCAATTGGGCAAGTTAAATAACTAAAGAAGCAGAAATTGCTGGAAAAACTCTGCAGGTCTGGCAGCATCTGTGGACAGAAAACAATGTTAATGTTTCAAGTCCAGTACCTTTAGAACTGATAGTATTTAGGAAAACATCGTATTTATGTTGATTACAGGATATTAGTGGGGTTGGGAGGAAGGAAGCAGTGAGCGGGTGGGTGGAGATGGAGGCCATAGACAGAGGGAGAGAGAGAGTAAAAATGTTTGGCAGACAAAGGAATTGTTGACAATCAGCAAGGAAAGAAGAAAAATTGGATAGATGATATGAGTGAGTGAAAATGGGTTGGTTGGGCTGAAAGCAATCCATGTCATGCCAAGTTCCTGAGATAACGGTGTAAGGAAAATACCTGGAAGGAGGTGGTCAGGCTATAAAATCATTGAACTCTATATTGTGTCCCAAAGGCTGTGGGAGCAGAAGATGTGATGCTGTTCTTCCAGCTCCTACTGACCCTCACTGGAGCATTGCAGCAGACTGAGACAGAGACATTGATACGTAGACATGCATCTAGATTGTTGTTAAACTGGGCCCCAAAGGAAAATTGTACAGTGTTAAAGTCCAATAATACTGCTACTATTCAGTCAATGTCTAATTGATATGTGAGTATACTGTCACAAAGCTAGTCACTTTTTTCTAAAAGCTGTTCCTTTACTCAAGGATACTGTGCCCTTGGTTTTTTTTGTCAGAGAGGTCATAAAACACTCCTGGCTCCAAGGTGACTGGTTTGGTACACAGATGAAAAAGGATTTTGTTTATATGTAAACAGATGAGATTTCAGGCCAAAGTGGTCATGTTTTACAAGTGATCTGTATAATGAAAGGGGAGTGGTCAGCTCAGTCCAGAACTAGCTAGGGGTTCAACAGTGAGCTGTGTGGAAACAGGTTGTTAAACTCTCTCTCCTTCTGTCCTTCTAACTTCAAGCTGTAAGCATTTGTTCCATTTTTACTGTTTTTCAGAGGGGTTGCATATTGGTACTATTGTGTATATTCAGAACAGCATAACTAAGTCTAGTTTGGATAGACTGCGTTCTGGAGGGGTTCTTTATTCTGTTCTTTGTGTTTCATTGTGTAATTTTGTGAATAAATTTTTGTCTGTTTTAAAACCTGATAGTCAACCTAGCTAACTTACTCCGGGTAATTTTCACTTACCAAAACAAATTGCAAAGTTATGGTCTGGGCTGCCTGCTTAAAAATGTTTTGAGTGGTCTGGCCTAGTCCATAACAATACCAAGAGGTTCATCTTGTTGAATGTCTACTGTCCCAGTAGCATTCATAATGCTTATATCCTGCAACAGTCTGAAACACCCACCATCTTTGGGCCTTCAAGACATAACACAAGATGGCTGTGCAGTAACATGAGCCACCTCCCCACTACATGGCCCATGATCTTCCTCCACTATCCCATCACACAATGTCAGAAAGTCACAGAGCTACTGGGAACAGGGTGGAGCACACCATTGAATGAATGATTGATTTATTGTCACATGTATTTTATAGTGAAATACAATAAAATGCAGTGAAAAGCTTTCATTTGTCACCATAATCAGGTGCCATTTTGATAGTTTAAGAATAAGAGAAAATGAAAAACTATAGCTTAAAAACAGAAGTCCATCTATGTACGAATTCTGAGCTGACTCAGAAGCACCACCAACACATCAGAGTCACCAATCCTCAGGCGCCACCATTCACCACTGGGCTGATTAACCTTCACCACCACCCTCGCCAGACACACCAATATCAGAGACTATTGTCCACAGTAAAGGTTTTACTCTTATAAGTATTGAGGGGAATTTCTACTGTGGACATCAAGGATGTCCCAAGGTGGTGTGCTGGGTTCTTCATTAATTAATAATTAAACAGAAGGACCTAGGGGTGCAGGTACATAATTCTTTGAAGCTTGCGTCACATATAGAGAGGGTGGTTAAAAAGGCATTTGGCATACTCACCTTCATTACCATTGAGTATAGGAATTGGGAAGTCATGTTGAGGTTTCCAGGACATTGGTGAGGCCCCTTCTGGTCACCCAGTTATCAGAAGGTTTTATTGAGCTGGAAAGGGTTTGGAAGAGTTTTACCAGGATGTCGCCATGCATGGAAGGTTTGAGTTATAAAGAAAGGCTAGATAGGCTGGGAGTTTTTCACTCGAGCGTAGGAGGTTGAGAGGAGATCTGAAAGACGTTTATAAAATAATGAGAGGTATAGGTAGAGTTGATGATAATTGTCTTTTCCCTAGTCTTGCACTGAGGGACTAGGGGCCACATTTTTAAGGTGAGAAGAGAGAGATTTTAAAAAAGGACATAAGAGGCAATGTTTTTTACACAGAGGGTGGTTCAAATGTGGAATGAATTTCCTCAGAAAGTGGTAGTTTTGGGTACGATTACAGCATTTAAAAGACATTTGGATAGATACATGAATAGAAAAAGTTTTGAGGGATATGGACCAGGAGCAGGCAGGTGAGATTAGTTTATATTCGGCATGGACTGGTTGGACCAAAGGTCTGTTTCCATGCTGTATGACTCTATGACTCTATAAGACTGAAAACTCACTACCTCCTGTTTGATGAAAAGACCCCATTGGGAAGAAGAGGAGCACAAAACAAAGCCAGTAGTTGTGAGAGGGACCATTTTGCGAGCTTCACTTGTGTTGAAATGAGCTTCTCTATCCCCAGTATGATGACACCATCCACTTACATTTACCCATTTATGACCCCCTCCTCCTCATCGCAGAGATCTTGTGGCCCACATCACTCAATAATGGATAGCCACAGAAACATTCACTCAACAATTTCATACAGCAATAGATCAATAAGGCAAAAGGAAAGAACTTATTGGTGTAGTTCATTCGCTAATGAATGACTTGTGGGTGATCCTGCCTGTTCTAGTGCACCTACTCAGTGTTACCACAGAAGCTGCAGCTTGTCTGGTGGAAGGCTGGGGACACTGCAGATATGCAGGATGAGCTGGAGCAAATCTAGACTTTGAGCTCGGTGCTTAGGATTGTGCCACCTGAGCATGGCTGGCAGTGGTCTGTGCTGGCTGACTGAGAGGTAGTATTGCCCACTGTTGGAATGACTGTGGCAGGAGCATGAATCTTGAAAGAGAAGATCACATTTTTTCCTGCACAGGCTCAATTCCTCTCCCATATCACAACACCTCAGCACTCTTTATAAACTGCTGGAGAACAGACGGCTGGACTGCAGACCCTGCCTGTGATGGATGAAGTCTAAACCAGGATAGCAGCAGACAGGAATCTCATAATCTCCGGGAATACTCTGCCTATACTACAGTGGAAGCTGAGACAGCAGCCATTAGACACTAAATTATGAAGCAGTCAGGCAATGCTGTCTTGGAAGTGACCCCTACTTTGACAGTGAAACAGTTGGGCTCTCGGGTTCCCTGTTTCCCAATGGAACCAAACTGCTCCATGTAACTAACCAGTGACTGATCCTCTCTTAAAGGTAGGGGAGCACATCCAGAGTCTAAGTGTGCACATTCATCAACATTTTCCTGTGGTTGGTCTAAATGAGGTTCTCACCTTGGATGTGTTTGCAGTATGGAGACCGTCAAAATGAATTGCGTCGCAAAATGTGAATAATGCATGGCATTTTTAGATTGAGCATAAGTGTGATTGATCAGAGTATAAGTGTCTGAAAAGGTCAATACTGAGATGAGTATTAGGATCTGTGCAGTAAAATGATGTCATAACAACTCGGGCAAGGCAACATCTTTGGATCTTGAAGGAGCAAGAACTAAACTCTTCCTCATAGTCTCAATGTCTATCATAATAATGTAACTTGCACCTCACTTCTATCATGTAATATGTTACAAGGGTCTCTGCTAGTGAGGCTAACAGATAGGTTTTCTCTGCTGCTCTGTAAAGCTCTGCCAGGACAGAGGATGGTGGCAGAATATCTACTAGATGAATCTTACTCCATGATGAGATGAGGTGAGATTCCACTGTACACAAACATGAGCCTGACCTGAACCTGGTGTGAGCATGTTTAACACAAGGGATTTGGTCTGCAAGACAAAGCCTTTGGTATGACACCTACCTGCTACTTCAGGTCCAATGTGTGTCCCTTGTATGTGAGTATATTGATGGAGTGTTGGACAGAAAAGCATCGAATGAAGTTTCATTTGGCAGTTGATTGGCCCTCCACATTAAGCAGTAAGTTTCAGAGGCCATACCTTACTGCCCATAAAGCCAATGCTGAGAATGAGTGTTCTGTGGAACCTGGGACTCCCCCAAGGGCTCTTTTAATGTTCCTTCATTTTCTCATGGGTCAGTATGCTGGAAGGATCATTTCCTTCCTGAGGAATCCCTGAGTACTGACAAGGGGGAGGGGTACAGCATGATTGCTGACCTCTTGTTCCATCAAGTTCGCAGTAGAACTGATCTGGGGGCTTGGCCTCTGGAGATTCCACACAAATTGACCTATCACCCAGTCCTGGATGTAGTCCATTGGGCCTCACTACTTGTAGATTCTGACTCTCAAAGAGTCTATAGATGCCTGTACTCTCGGATGCTGCCTGAACTGCTGTGCTCTTCCAGCACCATTAATCCAGAATCTTACCTTTAGAAGTCTGTTTCTCTTCTCATCTTTCTACCTGAGGCAATTCTTAACCATCGGAATGCATAAAAGCATCGTGGGAGGAGGGGAGGGGTGAGGGAAGAGGTGTATATTGGCAAAGGAAAGCCTCGTCCCATCATTAGTAGCTTCCATGTCATGACACCTTTCATGATTTGGGGGGCAGGGGCTGGAAGTTGGTGGTGGTGAGTGGAGAAGGAAGTAACTTACCATCATCCACTATGACTTTGGCAGCTAAAAGAACACTCACATTGGCATTGGTGCCCAGTAACCAGCGCAGCATCCCTTTGAGGGGCTGAGGGAAAGCAAGCACATTGGTCCTCTGCCAGTCCTTTGGAACTCCCTCCTTTGTGGGTGACCTCCTCCAAAAAAGAAACAGAATGTCAGTACTAGTGCATCAATCTGATTGGGTGATGTACCTGCCACAGCTGATTTGTTGCAGATGTACAGTGGCAGAGAGTGATATGTGCAACTGGCCTAATTGGAAGCTGTGTCAGAACGAGGTGTGGTTTGAGTGTTAGGGATGAACTACTGAGCACCGTGGTGTTCTTCTAGGCATTGCTCATCCCACAGGTGCTGCCAGACCTTCTGAGTTTCTGTTTCTATCTTTGCAATACTATTTGGCCCCTTGCAGTGTACAAGCGATGTTGGCAACATATCGGATTTCAGGGCAGTGTGAGAGAGATATTCACAGCCATGCCATAATTCCAAAAATCCATGTGGATACAAATTGTACCTGATGCCCACTTCATTTCCAACAGGATTGGACAGGTTACAAATCATGGCCTTGGTAAGCAAAAATTAGGGCATGAATGTGATGCCCCATACACACATGTGTTCCCATTTGGAACCTAATGGTATCACTAACGAAGTTGGAATTCTAAACCAAAAACTGGATAGTTGCCGTGAAGTCTTGCAAATACCTTGATTAAATTTTATTGGACTACTTCCCAATAGGATTGGAGTCATATCATCACACATGAACTTAGCACCCTGTTCCCATTATTGCTGAGGCCATCATATTTTTGTTGATTTTTTCACATTAGGTGTGCTGATGACAACCTATAGCAATTTTAGGTACTGTAAGTTTTACGTGATTTGGAAGCCGTAACAACAGAATGGAAAAATTGGAAGCAGTGTGACAGTGTCACTAGCAGGTCATTAAATACTATTAAATAGTTCACTCTCTTTTAAGGAGAAACATCTCCAACCAGGCAGAATTGTGTGTCAAGTGCATACAAGGCAAAGATTTGATGTCATCGACCTCTATCACTTCTCTACTAGAAAAATAAGCCCAAGGTTCTGTCATATATTTATCCACAGTGAGCAGTTATTCATGTGCAATGATAGATGTTCATCACAACAGCACATGCACATGCAAGAATATACAACATTTTCAGTGAGGTAGCACTGTCATTCACTGGTCCATAGAAGTAAGTGTTGACCTACAGCACACGGAGTATCATGTAATGAATGTATTTTGTGTGCCATTCAAAGGTGGCACACTAGTCATTTCACAATTCACAAACCAACAATAACATTCCTTTTAAACCACAGTTCCAGTTAGGGTACAACTGGGTAATATCTGGTGCTTGTGTAGTGTGCACATATTTAAATAGATGCTCCCCTGGATTTGAAAACAGATTAAATGCACAAATGAAGCACTAAAGGTAAATGACAAAATGGTCCTTCAAAATCATTGGTGATGGAACAAGCTGATTTGTTGCATATATGCTGCGGTTTTCTAAATACTTAGTAAAAATTAGTGGGCAAAAAACTTTGTGTGGAGGAATCATAAAATATGGAAGAAACAAGTAAAATGAGGGAACTACAAAGGAGTCCCCAATGTTTTTATCCCTGATTGCTTTGAAAAAAGCATCAACAACCTGAGAAAACATTAAAAGCAAATTGGACACCACATTGCTTTAGAAGAAATGAGAAATCAGGGCAGCATTTTGTCTAAAGTTCATTCATCAAAGGATAGCATATTTTGAAAAGGGTAAAAGTACCATGAAACCCATCAGGGATGAACAAAGACTATGCACTATAGATTACTTTAATCCCCTGCCAGATATAAAAGGGATAATTACATATTTGTGGTTGAAGCTGTGTGGCGGAAAAATCAATACAACTTTTTTCTGTATGACATTTCATTAGTGTGAAAAATTTTAAAAGCTGAAAAGAACTACAATGCAATTAAATGGTTCTATTGCTGTGCTCCCACATATTCAGGATTGGTAGTATATTATTATCTGGTTTACTTGAAAGAGTGACTACCTAATCATTTGAAAGTATTGGCTATATATGATACTTATTTATGTTATCTTTTACAGATCATCACTGGAAGTTATGACCTACTAATTTTAAAACGTACCTTACACATTTGTCAAATGGTGGTAATTAGGACAGCACCACTTATTAATGCAATAGCAAAGTAGCTGCCTCATATCTTGAATGCAGATGCACTTGCAAGAATTTATTTGACTAAGGTACCCTGCTGTTAAAATGACAGCCCAGATTCAGAATTTCTTCCTCCTTTTTACTAAGGGGCTCGCTCAAATTCTAAAGAGCAAATTTAAAGAAATTAAAGAAACCTAAACCAATTATAACTACTTCTCCCTTAAAATTAAGGATTTTTTTTAAAAAGGCAAAACACCTAATCTCTTTATTTCAGAAACTCCTTCACAGTTCAAACTATATAACCATTTTGGCCACATACTTATCTCTTATTACTTTATATAATGCATTTATTGGATTGATGCTGGGCAATTAAGACACACAATCCAATTTGGGGAGAGAGGAAAGGCATGCACGTAATTGCATTTGGGGAAGAAAAGGATAAAACATTACTAGCTTGGAGGAGAAGGAGGAAGATCTAGTCATGTTTTGGGAATGAATCATACAGTATTGTGATAAAATGAACCAAGTAGTAGGTTTGTAAGACCAGTCCCAGAGAAGGTGATTGTTTGGATTTTTGTGTTAGCCAAACATAATATTTGAATCTGTACTGAACCCTGAGTAGAAACTGCCTAAACTCTTTTCTCACATTTTTTCATTCTTCCTAGCAACTGATAAAGGATACTTCATGAGTTCCCTTATAAGACATTGAGAAAATAAATAAAATGAAGGCTTTAATTAGAAAAATACTGTTAAAGGAAATAAACAGACTTAAAACATTAATCTGGTTGAAAGATATGAATAGAAGGAGATTTTGATGATTTTAAACATAAAACAGATAATCAAAACAAAACATCATTGATTCGAATAATGTCAATATATCAATTTACAGTCATTCATACATCATATTAGATTTAATATTTTAGTTGTAATTAATACTTTAATCAGTTGTAAAATTTGATGCAAGTAATTTTATACCAGCAGCAATGAAATTTAATGGCTCTTTTGTTTTCTGTTGAAATAACATTGCTTCACAAGCACCAAAAGCCAGAGTGGTATGAATGATAAAGGAAATAATAGTTTAAAACAAAAAGAGATAAAGAATGTTTATGACAATCATCAGATGCAGAATGAAATACTGTGACAATGCCACAGAATAGAGCAAGCAAAGAGGGAAACTGGAAAAGAATTTAACAGCAAAGAAGGAGAATGAGAAAAAAAATACCAGGAATATGAAAGGAAATCCAGAACAATAGTGGAGCTGATTAGGAACAAAGAAGAAAATCTTGCGGAGGCAGAGGGCAGATCTGCAGTACTGCTTTGCATCTACAAAAATAAAAGGATGAATTTAATGTTGCAGTACCGGAGGCAGTGATAATAATGAATAAGAAATTCCACCGCTCAATGTTAAAAGTCACCACTTGAACCCTCAGCTGCTGGAGAACACTAGGGTAGAGACAGGAGCAGCATTGACTACAATCTTCCAAACATTCTTGATATGGAAGTGGTGACAAGGGCCATGAGACTTGAATTGGTTGTCAGAAAGCCTCAGTCAAGTCCAGGGGGAGAGCTTTCCATCAGAGCTCCTTACATAGTCAGTCAACAGCATCTCTGATAACAGTCCAGGCCCTACTCAGGTGCTCTGAATTAGGATCACCTACTCATTAGGGGTGAGGAGCTGAATGACAGGCAGCGCATCACCTGTCTTGATTCTTTCTACTCATCTGCGGGCTGTTTTCCTCACGGAATGAGAGAGCTGCAGATATTATAGGAGATGAAAGTGGGTGACAAAGCTATAATTGTTGGTGCAGGTGTAAATGCATCCCAAACAAAAGAGGACATGCAGGCTCAATGGTGTCAGGGATTGGAGTTGGTGACAGTGAGTGGAGAAAATGTTGTAAAGCACCTCTACAAATCATTGGTCAGACTGCATTTGGAGTACTATGTTCAGTTCTGGGCACCTTATTTAAGGAAGGATATTAAAGACATGGAGAAAGTTAAAAGTAGTTTTATCAGAATTATACCAGGAATAGAAAGTATTAGATACAAGGAAACATTAGAGAAATTAGCCTTATCCTTCTAGGAGGAGAGAAGATTAAGAGGTACCTTATTAAGGTGAAAGTGAGGTCTGCAGATGCTGGAGATCAGAGCTGAAAATGTGTTGCTGGAAAAGTGCAGCAGGTCAGGCAGCATCCGGGGAACAGGAGAATCGACGTTTCGGGCATAAGCCCTTCTTCAGGAATGAGGAAAGTTTGTCCAGCAGGCTAAGATAAAAGGTAGGGAGGAGGGACTTGGGGGAGGGGCGTCGGAAATGTGATAGGTGGAAAGAGGTCAAGGTGAGGGTGATAGGTCAGACGGGAGTGGGGGTGGAGGAGTCCAAAGACCTGCATATCCTTGGTGGAGTGGGAGGCGGAGTTGAAGTGTTGAGCCACAGGTTTAAAATTAGGAAGAATTTTGACAAGGTAAAGAAGGATATTCTGTTTCCATGAGTTGGTATGTCAGTAACTAATGGTCACAATTTCAAGACTATCAGCAAGAAAGCTAAGAATGAGATGAAGAGAAACTTCTTTTTACTCAGAGAGTTGTCAGAATGCGCTGCCTGGGAGAGTGGTGGAGTTGGATTCCATTGGAGGTTGCAAATGAGAACTGAATATATATTTGAAAGTGATGAATTTGGAGAGCTATAGAGATGGGACTGGAGAATGGAACCAGCTGAGTAGCTCTGTCAGGAACTGATACAGAACTGATGGGTCGAATGGCCTCCTTCTGTACCACAAACCTTCGAATCTATGAGCCTTGGTGGGAGGTGAGTGAAGCAGCAGAGATACAATGAGTGTGAGATATTGGAGAGAAGATGTGGCATTTCTCCTGAAGGATTGGACAAGGCATTGGCCTTCCTTCTACTGTGCTGCGTATTCCTCCAGACGGTTGGGACTGCACAACTAGGGTGGCAACTCTGGACCAGGCTGGCATGATCATGTATATTGGTCTCCACTGGGGAGGAAGAAGTCCCAGCTGTGTATTAACCCTTTCAGCAGGATCTCTTTGACCCTGTACATAAGTGGGAGCACTGATGTCCCTTGTCTGCCATGTGTAGGGTGAATATCAGCAGCTGTAAGGGGTTGATCCAGACTGATAGTGCACAGTAGGTGTTTAGATATGGCATCAGCACAAGGGATGTCAGTGAATTCTGGGATATCCGCTGAGTATCAGGTTGTTCTGGGAACAGCTAGTAGTAAGATAGGGCAGTAATCTGAAGTGAAAGATGCTGGGTACAGGGTCAGTGACTGCTGAGGCAAGTTTGATCAGCAATGACAAGAAAACTCAATGGGCCTCAAGGCAACAAACCCTCCAACAATCCTGATGTAACTCAGCTTAATCAAAAGAATGTTATACCCAGCCCTATGAATCTATGAGGCTCAGCAGGAAGCATGTATCTGAACTCATTCTGAAAGTTAGTTCTAATAAAGTTTACAGTGCTCTTGATAAATATGGTGTAAACAGCATGTACTATCTGATGACATTTAAGGGCTGAACACGCACTCTTTAAAGCTGACACTGCAGCAGCATCTCAAAGATAGATACAAAAAATGTCTCTCTTCCTGCTGTGTTTCACCTTTTGGTGTTTAGTGATTAAGATCGTGGACTGGCACACTTTAAAGTGTGACTCACTCCTAATGAGAACTATGGGTAAATGGAAGACTTTGTAACAGTCAACGTCTGCCTAAATAAAAGGCCTAAATAAAAATTGTGGTCTCTTCTTCAGATTTAAAGAAAAAATTGTACAAAAATGCACTTTACATTCATTTAATTATTCTTGAAGTATAATTAGCCAACGCAAACATAACAGTCAATACACACACAGTCAGGCCCCCAACTGATACTCCTTCTACCTGTCCAACTTCAATCTCTAAAACTAAGTCCAGAGTTTGTTTATTGCTGTGTATGGCTAAAAGAGTTGTCCAAACACATTTAAGATATCTATATTCTTTGTACTTGTTAGACTGATTTTATCCCAGGTAACATACTTGCTCTTCTATGTCCCCCTAACTCTTTGGATTTGGAGAAGCCGGTGTTGGACGGGAGGTGTACAAAGTTAAAAATCACACAACACCAGGTTATAGTCCAATAGGTTTAATGGGAAGCACACTAGCTTTTGGAGGGTCACTCCTTCATCAGGACCACCTCCGAAAGCTAGTGTGCTTCCAATTAAACCTGTTGGACTATAACCTGGTGTTGTGTGATTTTCAATCATCTCTTTGGAGACCTACAATTTGTTCCTAGTAGTATGACTGTCCCTGTTTTGTTTTTCAGTTCTTTTTCAATCCAAATTTAGCCTATTAAACCCCCACTCCCACTCCCAACACCTTCAATGAAAAGCTGCAAAAGTAAATGCTTAAAATACACCTGGTGATTTACCTATAGCAATGTTTGACATTTCCATTTTTTACCAGTTACGTCATCCATACAAAACTGATAGGGTCTTTTTAAAATATCTACATTGGGCTTTAATGAGCTTATCATTTTTTAAATCTTCTTGAAATATGTATTGTTGACAAGACCAACCTGAGATCAACCAAGACCAACATTCCCTTAATGCCCTTGATAATGGGGAGCTGCATTGTTGAACTATTGCAGTCCATCTGATGTAGGTTTGCATACAGTGCTGCAAGAGGTCTTCTACATATTTCATGCAGTGACATGAAAGAAACAGCAAGATAGTCTCAAGTCAGGATGGTGTGTGACTCACAGGGGAACTCACAGATGGTGATGCTCCCACACATTTGGTTGTCCTTGTACTTTTAAGTTATAAAAGTCAAGCATTTTGTTTCACTGTATAGTTGAGCTTGTAGCTGCTTAGTCTCTCAAAAGTGTACTGCTTTTGTGCAAGAAATCTTTATTTACAGCTATATCTATACTTACATTATCTCTTAACACAAGGTTGGAGCTTCAGCTCTCTTTTAGATCTCAAGTGATTCTGACATAATTATTTGTCCAGATCATATTTACATTCTATAGGTCTTCCTATGCCTCTTCCTGACACCCCAAAGTCCCAGACTTCACAGGGTTTGTCCCTTTGGTACTTTGATTAACTTGCTGGTCTGGTTCTGAACTTCCTTTGAGATGTCTGTACTTTCTCATCTGCCATTGTGAGTGTTCTTCTGGATGGCTGGACTTTTGTATAGTTTTCATCTTCTGAGCAGTACATTCAAGCTTTTATAGACCAGTTTAAAGAAATTAAAGCATTATAGATTTGCTTTATGACAACATAGTCTGTCTAACCACGTCCAATCTTGGTTATGGTGTTTTGTTAATTATTATACCCCTACCTGTTTGGTCTCTTATCAATACTGTCTATCCAGGCTTCACCTCTAGTAACTATAGTGGCCTGTGCCTGTATTGAAGTGTCAGGCATAGTTGTTCCTTAGTTCTTCCTCTCTGTCTTTTACTCTGTGTGGTTGTTCTCTCTAATGTTAGGTTTTAATCTGTGTGACAGAGGTGGAAGCCATGTTTCAATCTTCTAACCTTTGGTACTTCTGATAGCGATTACACAGCTGTAGTTGTGTTGGTGGAAAAATCTACAGGATAAAATTGAAGTCTTTGTTTTCTTGAATCATGACTGAAATATTCATATCCCTCTCTCAGATCATCCATTTCCTTGAGGGTAGTGAGGTGAAATGGTAGTGTGAATGAAATCATGTGAAATTTTGAAATTATTTATTTGCAAATTGTGGTCCATTTTCTGGCAGTACAAAGTGCAGGATCCAGTGTGTGGAATACATTTTTGGTGGGCAGTGGGTGGGGGGGGGTGTGGATTAGGTAATTATATCTGGTGTGAAACTAGTAATTGGTTGGGTTCAACGATAGTAATGGCCATAAGGATGATTTTTCACTTCACTCATTTCATTTGAATAAATCCTGTCCCAGGCACTCCCATCACTTTAATAAAAAAGACATTGGCAATAATGATTCCTTTTGTTCTTGGCTGTTTTACAGCGCAAAGGTACAGTCAGAAATCATTTCTTCTAAAGGCTGAGTTAAACATAGCTACCAGACTGATTGTTGCTGCCTCACATGACTTTTTGTAATCACCCAATGTCCTTGGTGAATGTTTTTAAAGAATCTTAAGCTGTAGGATTCTTGATATAACTAATCTTATAGACCAGTCTAGTCTAAGACTAATAACTCATCAATAATAGTGAAGTGATTGCACTGTTCCAAGTATTATCACAATGTTGGATTGTTCAGTACATAGTCTGTTCATGCTTCCAGACAACATTTCTAAATTTGAAGACATTCTTCATTCTGTTCATTGCCTTATCTCTTCCTACTTCCTTTCAGTAGCTGGTAAATTTTGAGTGAATAAGAATGAATATACTTCAATCAGCTTGAGATGGTCAAAGTCATCCTGTTTAGCACCATTTTAAGATATCCTTTAGATTGTGTCTGCTGAGGTTTAGAATTCTCCTTGTACGTATTCAGTGATTCAATCTTTATCTCATGCGTCTTATTCTGAACTGTTGTATTCTGGGTAGCATTTAGGTAATTTTCCTCATGTTCAAAGGACTTTCAATGATTTACGATTGATTTTGATTTTGAAACATAATTCCACTTGAAAATTTTCACATGCCCAGATTACCGCTAAAGCTTCTTTTTCTATTGTGGTAGAACATTGTTCTTTCACTGTAGTGATTTAGAGGCACAGTAGACTGGTTTAGATTTGCCATCTTACTGCACTTGAAATAATACTGTCCACAGTGCTGTTCTAGTCAGTAAGTGTGAATCACAGTGTGCCAAGTGTTCTGAAGGTATTATGAGGTTTTAACCTTTCAAAAGCATTGGTTCTTTTTAGATTAGATTCCCTACAGTGTGGAAACAGGCCCTTCCACCCAACCAGTCCACACCAACCCTCCGAAGAGTAACCCACCCAGACCCATTTCCTTCTGACTAATGCACCTAACACTATGGGCAATGTAGCATGGCCAATTCACCCGACTGAGGGAGGAAACTGGAGCACCTGGAGAAAACCCACACAGACACAGGGAGAATGTGCAACTCCACACAGACAGCCCCTCAAGGCTGGAGTCAAACCTGGGACCCTGGTGCTGTGAGGCAGCAGTGCTAACCACTGAGCCACCGTGCCACCCCAATCAACTGTGATTCCAGTGGCTTACATATTGTTTCCAAGAAGTCTGATTGTGAGTTTGACAAACATTTGACTTAAAAAAAAAGAAAGTGCTGGAGAAACTCAGTAATCTGGCATCATCCATGCAGAAAAACAGTCATCATTTTGAGTCTAGATTAGAGTGGTGCTGGAAAAGCACAGCAGTTCAGGCAGCATCCGAGGAGCAGTAAAATCGACGTTTCGGACAAAAGCCCTTCATCAGGTTTTGAGCCCAATATGACACCTTTTTGGATTTAGAAAGGGATGGAAAATGATGGATTTTATACAGTTGGCAGAGAGGGAGAAGGAATGAATAGAGTGAGACTGTCCAAAGCAAAAGACAAAAGGAGTGGCAATGATGGTAAAGGAGTGATAGAGATATAAACTGGCTGCAAATGGTAGGTGTGAAAAGGAGAAAATTGGTCCAATCTGTTGAGAGAGAAATCAACAAGGCACAGATATGAAGCAGCCAGGCACGTACGAAGGTTATGCTTTGAATTAGTGGAAATCAATATTGAGTTCTAAAGGCTGTAAAGTGCATAAACAGAAAATGAGGTGTGACCCAGGGTGGAAATATTAAGCATGGGAACAAATAGCAAGCAACTGAAAGGTTGGGGTCATTTCTATGGACAAAAATTTTTCATTTTGGCTATTAATTTTTAGGCCTACACCCTGTAAAACTGTCAGGTTTGTTCTGGCACTTTGATCATTTTCCTCTTTCATGGTTCCATATGTCAGTGTATTGTCCATATTACACCACTGATCCCTTCTAATGAGTTCACTGAAATATTTCTGGAGCAGATGCATTTCCAAAAGATAATTTGTTGAAATAATAGCAAAGGATATCATAGATGTAGCCAGCATATTGGATTCTTTATTGAAAAATAAATGTCAGGATCCACAGTTAGCATCCAATGTGGTATGTAGGATGCTATTAGCGAGCATTGTCCACTGGATGGTTGAGTTGAATCCATTGGGTGAATCATGGTACACTGCCTTGTTTCCAAAATATTTAGAGGAACAGTAGGTTGGATTCTTCTGATCCATGGAGCTCTTCCTGTGCCTGCACCACTGTTTGTGACTTTAGCCCTTTTCTCACAGCTGTGCATTTTCCTGATCTGTGTTTCAGTTTGCCTCCATTGCTTTGCAATGTATCAATGTTTTGACAAATTTTCACAATTCTTTTCCTCACTAATCTCAAGGTTCTCTTTAATTCACTGCTTTGTAGCTGTTTTTTTTCCCTTTGCTGTTGCCAGTGGACTGACATTTGAGGCTGTTTATTCTCCCATATAGTATGCTGCCTGAGTTCATGGCCTTTAATGCAATGCCTGTGCAATTTTTCAGCAGACAATAGAAAACATTTTCCAAAGCCTACCCCAAATTACCATTTATCTCGATGGCATGCTAATAACAGGGAAGACTGATAAGGAGCACTTAATGAATTTGAACAAAGTCTTTAGACTATTTTTCCAAGCATTCAACATCTTAGGGAGAAAAAGTGACCTACATGGGCTACAGAGTCGAAAAGACTAGGTTGCACCCTTTGGGAGACAAAGTGAGAGTGATCAAAGGTGCCCTGGGTCCCTCGTCTATACTGGAGTTTAGGTCTTTCATTGGGCTGGTGACTTATTACAGAAAGTTCATACATAACCTGCCCTCCATCCTGCATAATTCTTAAAATAGGGTCAGCCTTTGAAATGATTGCATAACCAAGCCATAGTCTTCAGGAAAGTGAAGAAACAGTTATCATCTCAAGCAATATCTGGTAATAGCATGTGGCACCTCCCTGTATGGCATCAGGGTAGTATTAGCTCATAAGTGGCCCAATGGAGAGGAACGCCCAATGGTGTATGCATCCAGGAATATGGCTAATGCAGAGTATTAATATACCCAGATAGAGAAGGAACATTTGGTGGTCATATTTGGAGTGAGGAAGTTCCACCAATATCTTTATAGACATAAATTTATAATAATAACAAAGCGCAAACCTCTGCCACATCTACTTAAAGAGGATAAGATAGTGCCGACCATAGCTTCAGGTTGAATTCAGCAATGGGTTGTAATACTGAGTATGTACAATTACAAGTTAGAACACCATCAGGAGGCCAAGTAGCAAATACAGATACCTTGAGATGCTTCCCACTGGCAGATACACCACCAGTGGTATCACTACTGGAAGAGAATGTACTGGTTTTAAATTTTCCAGATACATTTCCAGTTATAGCTGACAATATCAGACTTTGGGCACAGAAGGATCTGGTCCTAGCAAAACTGAAAGAGCTGGTGGTGATGGGAGAAAACAAAGGGCCGTCGAAACCAGAATGGAGAAGGCATATTGTTATGGGGAGCAAAAGTGATTGTTCCAAGCAAAGGTTGCTGCCAGATACTGGCTGAACCCTACCAGGGTCATCCAGAGGTTTCCAAAATGAAAATGTTGGTGAGAAGTGATGTCTGGTGGCCAGGAACGGATGCAGACATAGCCTCATTGGTGCAGTGCCCAGAGTGCCAACAAGGACAAAAAATTACCACCAGCAGCTCCCCCACATTCATGGGAATAGTTGGGTAAACCATGGACTCAGTTACACATCAACAGTGCAGGTCTTTTATAGGCTCAATGTTCTTAGTCATTGTGGATGCCCCCTCAAAGTGGCTGGACATGCACAGAGTTTATTCATCAAACACTGAAACAATGGTACAAAAACTAGGCACATCTTTTGCAACACACTGACTCCCAGAAGTGTTGGTGACAGATAACAGACCATCATTTATAAGCGGGGAATTAGAATATTTCCTAAAGTCAAATGGCATTCACTAAATAAGTTCAGTTCCATATCATTCATCATCCAATGGTCTGGCAGAAAGAGCAGTCCAAACTTTGAAGGCAGGCTTAAAGAAACAGCCTACAACTTCATGAGGTACCAAATTGTCCCAGTTCCTGTTTGACTATAGGATGACACTTCATGCAATTGCAATTACTTTATGATCCAACAGAGTTGTTAACGGGGAGAAGACTCCGCACCAGGTTAAACCTGATCTTCCTGGACCTGGGGGAGGTGAAATTATATCAGGAGCGCCAGTGCTGGACACGAGACTCTACTAAGCAAGACAGACAGCTTACTTCAGGGGGCGAAGTTTGGTGTAGGAACAACGGGAATGGCCCTGCATGAGTAAGAGGCATAGTTGACTCAAGGTCAGGTCCAGTGACATCTAAATTTTGGGTAGGTGTGATGGTCCTGAACAAGCATATGGACCATATGAAAGCTGCAAACTCACAAATGGGTCAGCAGCAAAACATGCCCGGCTCCTTGCCTGCCTTTCCAACTGTTCTGGAACCTGTAGCGTTCTCCCGCTGCATCAAACAACGAAGATATTTCAGAATCTGAGATAGACACAGCAGATGTCACTACCTTGATGCCTTTGCCACCTGAAGAAGAGAATGAATTTCTTTCAAGATGCTCCAGGCACAAGAGTTGAGCTACAGCGTGTTACACACTGTCCATATCCGAGACAGAGTCAGAAGAAGCAGACCTGGTGCTAAAACACCCCTGGAGGAGCTACAGTAAAATGAACCAGCCTATGTCCTCGGTCTAATGGGGGGGTATAGTGATTCTTATGAGGTCAGCCAGATGGACCTCCTAGAACATGAGTTCCCTGATTGGGGCTGTTAATCTGGTCCAATCAGGGAGCCCTGGCTGACAGATTAAATTTCAGAGTGTCAGACATCCTGTTCAGTCTGACAGCTGGCTCTGAGGGAGCTGGATCAATGTCACAAACTCTCCACGTTACATGAAGTGTGACTTGACGATGGATACCGATCTTTCTGGAGTTATTTCAAGTAGAAATAAGCAGGTGCTGCCTGGTAAACCATGACCTCAGTGTCAGGTTTGACATCCTAATCCTCAATAATTCTATTTCTCAATTGGACAAGGGCTGAGATGTCACACTGGAGGCAATGGGGCCCCTAAGATATGAAAAATGACCCAGATTTTCCAGGATCTTGCTGAGTACCAGTACAATATAGAATATCAAGACAGTAGAGAAAATGGATAACTTCATGCAGAACTGTTGATTAGCTAAATGTTTGACGCATGTTAATTGTTTTGGAAAGTGTTTAGAATGCATCCAGGCCATCTCATTAGGAAACTTGCTCACAAACCATAGTTGGAAATGGCAAAAATAAAACACTGCATCTGTTAGCAACAGACAGCACAGATTTCTGGAAGAGCTAGACAATATCAGAGGAGGAAAGGAAGACAACGTGATAAAATTTAGAGTGCACATTTCAACAGCCAAATTGGCACCTAAACGTTTGAAGACTAGTTTGGCTCATATTATATTTGAACTAAATAGTGTTGTCATATTTCAATTTTTTCACCTCTTCCAGCAAATTGCCCCAACTTCATTTGTAATTAATGTCTAATGAAAGGGAAGAAAACAAGGGAAGTTGGAAATGCAGTCACCATAATAATTCTCCCAGGACAGAAGGGAGCCACAGTATGTTTCCAAAAATGGGTGGATTTGGCAGAAGAAATAATGCTGAAGAACACTATCAATGTTCGGCATTTTTAATTTGTACATCAGAAAGAAATATCCGGAGCTTGCATGTACACAGTTAAACTTTATCAATGGCTGTGCAGCTACTTCATCAATGACCTTTGACCATGATGTCGAATTGTGGATGTGCACAGATGATTGCACAATGCTCAGTACAATTCACAATTTCTCAGACACTAAAGTAGTCCATTTCCATGTGCAGCATGTTCTGGAGAACATCTAAGATAAGCGTCAAGTTACAGATCAGCCTGCTGAATATCCCACTAACACTATATTCAGCCTGCTGAACATCACTGCTGAATATCCCACTATCAACTTTCTGGAGGTTTCCAATGGCCAGAAATAGAACTGGACCAGTCATATAAATACTGTGGCTACAAAGGCAGGTCAGGAGCTGATAATCTTGCAGTTCAACACCATCCAGGACAAACATTCTGTGTGATTGGCACCCATCCATCATCTTCAACATTCACTTCCTTCACCATTGATGTCCAGTGGCAGCTGTCATTACCATCTACAGTATACACTGCAGTAACTCACTGAGCTTACTTCCCAACACTTCCCAAACCTGCAACCTTTATCACCTAGGAGGACAAGGTCACCAGAAGCATAGGAACACCTCCACCTGCAAGTTTCATTCCAAGCCATCCATGATCCTGGCTTGCTGTAAATGACCTTGCTATATAACTGCTCCTTCACAGTCACGGGGTCAAAGTTCTGGAATTCACTCGGTTTTAGCACTGTGGGTGTGACTACACCACAAGAACTGCAGCAGTGCAAGAAGGTTGCTCCCTAGTACCCTGACAAGGGCAATTAGTGCTGGACAATGAGTGTGTGCTTCACCAGGCTCATTGTTCATGGTTCATTGTGTCTATGTTGACCAAAAGAGAGTAATGCAGTCATTGAACTATAATGAAAAGAATGGTTAAAACACTTCATAAAACGTTATTTATCAATTATCCCATTTTATACAAATGTTATGGCATGGTAAAGTCTTAATTACTACCGAGAGAAACCTCTCCAGTACTGAAACATTTTTTGTAATTGCAGAACCTCATTCATTCAGATTTGAATTATTATCCAAGATTTTGAAAATATAGAAAACTGAATAAGACATTTTTCTTTTTCTCTCTGTCTCTTTTATCTCTTTCTCTTACTTCCTTCTGTCATTGAATTAAGCTTGAATGAAATATTCCACCATTGAGAGTGTTTGTGTCTCATTAATGTTTCTTTCATTGAATTAGCTGTGGAGAGACACATTGCTGCTTGCCTAGTTTGCACAGGTCCTCGATTTCTTGTGGAATTTGCTAGACTAAAATCCCTTGGAAAATCTGTGGGAAGCTGTAAACGTATTGAATGGCCGATGACATTATTTTTCTGCTGTCAGCAAAATTTGACTAATTTATTAAATCCAAGAAAGTAATGTTACTTTTGTAGCAGTTTGCCAGGAGATGAACTATTAGGTCAACCAGATTAATGATGTCCACCACAAGAGGAAAGCAATTGTTCCATTTCTCTGAAATTCACCAGTTAGAATCCTAGATAAGGCAGATGGAAATAATGAAATTATGCAATACAGAATGTGTCAGAAAATGTATTATCATATGTATGGTCCTCCACACTACTCTTCATTTGATGTTTCGGGGGAAAAAAACTGGTGTCGATGGTAGTTTTGATTCAACCATCAAGACAGCATTATCTAATAGAAATTGATGACCAGATACTGCTGTAGTTATGGCAGCACTGTTTTAAGTGCATGCATTAATTTTAATAGAGAAAAGTCTTGTGTACACTCAAACAACAGAAATAAATACTCTCCACTGAATTATACTTATTTAACAACCAAAGCAGTAAAGAACCCAAAATAATAACAAACACATTTAGACTCTGCTTGTTCATCAGTACTTTACTAATAATGAGCAAAAATATTACGTGTGCTTGCATATGTCTAGTGAATGTGGGTACTATATTGCGATTTCATGCTCAATGGAGGTGTCTATTACTCATTTTTATTTACTAATCAGAAATGAAATTAAGCAAATCATGCATGGCTAGTGGTTAACACATTGAAAACATTCCACTTGAAGATCATAAGATCACATGATAGATACAGATGAGAAATGCCATTTAGTCCATTTTAGCTCATTTATTCATAAATAGTCAACCGTTGCCACATAAAAGCATTCAACTACTTAAGTCATTCCATAGAGTTTCTTTTTTAGTTGCCCACATGAAGTTCTTTCTATGAGTTAATTTTTTTCTATGAAATAAGAAACAGAAGTAGGATTTCTGGGTATTGCTAGCTAGGCCAGTATTCATTGTTTATCGCTAATTGTCCAAAGGCAGTTAAGAGTCAAACACATTATTGTAGGTCTGGAGTCACTTATAGGCCAGATTGGATATGGATGGCGAAAGGACAAAATGGGTTTTTTTACCAATCCATGTCATAAATCCAAGAGTACTGTAAGACTTTACATTTAATTCAAATTTCATTGCTGCCGTGGTGGGATTCAAACTCATGTTCCCAAAACATTAACCTGTAGTTCTGGATTTCTGGTCTAATGATATTACTGTTACTCTATCACCTCACCTAAATAGGCGAGGCTTGGCATTGACAAACAGTGAGAACGACTTCAAGAAGACATCAAAAGAAGAGCAAGCAGTCTGTAGATCAAATTTTATCTGAATAAGTGCATGACAATACATTTTTGGGGGAGGAAAAGTGAACAGGAGCATAAACTGATTGCAAAGAAACATGATGGTGAACAGAGATACAGATTTAACAGTTCAATTACACAATTTCCTAAAATGCAAGTACAAGTAGATGAAACTGTAGTAAGGCTAACACAATTTTGAGTTTGATAACAGGAAACATGAATGTCTTTTCTGGGACATTGCACAACATTGAAATTGTCCAAAAGTAGAGAGTTGTGGTGAAATATGTATTTGGCTTCAAGGTAGTGACGCCCAACCCCATGATGGGCTGGATATTACATGTCCCCCTATATGTTTTTAGTTGGTTGGGCATGTAAAATTGGGTAGGTGGCCAGTCTACCATCTTCGCACTTCTGCCCAATCTGACCCTATTATTTGGTTTGTGGGTGGGTTATAAGATTGGCAGCCTGGCCACCGTATGCAATTAAGGGACAATTGAGCTTCCTAAAAGTTCAATTGATGTTGTTATTACTTCCCTGTCTGTGCCATAATATAATTGGCACAGGTAGACAATGGGAGAAGGCAACCCATTTTTTTTCAAGATTTTAGCATTGTAGAAGGAAGTGGGGATCTATCTTCAGAGAAACCTTTTGTGTATCGGAGCACCCCTCCAAAAGATAAGATACACATCTTTTCTGCCTGCACATACTTTAAAACCCAATGTTCCACCCCTCCAACTCCTCCCTCCCCCTGCCAAAGTTGGCCAAACCCTCTCTTTTTATCTGTGTCTGGGATCCATTCAGGCTTTTGTCCGGACTGATTGCAGTACCAGCAGTGTCCACTTTCAAGTTCTGGCACTGCTGAGCATGCAGGCTAATTGGCTAGCTACCATAGATAGATGAAAGTCCTATTTTCCACTAACATAGGCCAGGTGCAATATGTTATGGCCAAGGTTGGGCTTGTTCGCAGTCTATCAGCTGGATGCTGACTTTCTCTGTCAGCCCCGCCATAAATAAAGGGATCAGGAGGCTGGTCAGCAAGTTTGGTCCTTCAGTTGATCTGTATTAAAACTTGCCTTGATGTGTCAAGTGCAGATCCTGGAATCCTAACAGAATAGGGGTCAGTTACACTGAAAGCATCAGCATTGTTTGCCTTCAGTTTCTTCCATTAAGCTGTTCAAACTGCAAACCAGTTGTTATTATCCACTTGGGAGAACAGTCCAAATTGTATGATGCTATGAAAATTTACAATGCAGAATTGCAGAATATGATTCAGTAAAAACCTATTAAAGTAAAATAAAGTAGAATGGTAATTAATATGCTGCCATCTCATTTTCAAAATTGGAAAAGTATAGCTTTCATATATGAACCATGAATTGAGCATATTTGTGACATGACATTTATTTTTATGCCAATTAAAAGGGTAGCACTTCAACACTTCAATTAGCATTTCAACAAACTCTTTATTTATTTATTGTCAACAAAAATGATAGCACTGTTAAGTATTATTTGGGTGCATAATAGCTACAACGCATCTATTCTCCTACTAAGCTGCATCCTCCAAAGGTTCTAAGACAACAAAGTCAGTTGTGGAACTCTGAACTAACAGAACCCTCAACGATCAGATCAATACTGTTCAGCTTTGCTTTCACTGTCTTAACATTTCAGTGTATTTTAAATGGCAATATTCTTAAATACCAGCACTGCAGCAACTTTCTGCTATTTTTTTTAAGTGACAGAAAATAAATCCCTTTGAACATTCAGGCAGAACATTGAAAATGCTGTTAGGTCATCTCTGAGCAGCCATCAAGTGTTTATTGTCTGGGAGTTCAATGTGAAACTGAAAAATGGCAGCAGTGAAGTGGTTGTCAGAAGCTGTAACAATCACATTAGACATAAAAGTGCTGAAGTCAACTTAAATGTATATTTTAATGAATTAATTAAAAGCTAATATTGGGGCAAGACATCAGATCTATTGCCAGCTAAAAAATAAATCATTACATTTGGTTCTAGATAAGTCCATCAAAATTTAAATTTCTTCAAGGTGGATACTGACCGCATTCCTTCTAAAAATATAGGTCTTGCATCTTCAGTCCTCTCACCTCCTTTCACAAATGCCAAAATCTGTTACGATGGGCCGATTGTTTAAATCATTGGGCTCATTATGGAATGACATAATCATAGGTTTGCTGACCAGATAATATGATATATTTTGATTTTGTTTTGTTGTCCTTTTTTGCAAGAGAATGTGGGAGACAGATTGCTGTGACTATCATGGGCCTACAAACCATATTATCCATTGCTAGCACGCTGGGCAATGACATCGAAATGGCGACAAAGTATATGGGAGTTTTGCTTTTATTTTATCATTTGATTTTGAAGTGAGGCTAGACATGCTTTCTGATATTGTTGAAGGGAATGTGTCATTTGAACAAATTATGCAAATACAACGGACAACAAAAAGAATTGTTCAGGGAGTGAGTTCTTAAAACTCTATTGGTGAGTTAGACGAATCAAGGCCTGACCTAGTAGTGAAAAATAAGGAAAGTCAGTTGGATTCTTCAAAATTTAGATTTAGCATTCTGCTTTTTGAGTTTTTGTTAATGGAGGAAAAGAATGAGATGAAAAGTGAAAGAAAGAAAACAGATAGCTATGTTAACTTCCATCCACATTTAACCCCACAGCCACATCCACAGTATAAGATACATGTGAGCAAATGCGAGGTCTTGCACTTTGGTAAAAAGAATAGAAGCATGGATTACTTTCTAAACGGTGAGAAAATTCGTAAAGCCAAAGTACAGAGTAATCTGGGAATGCTAGTTGAGCATTCTCTAAAGGTAAACATGCAGGTTGAGTCCGTGATTAAGAAAGCGAATGCAATGTTGTCAATTATCTCAAGAGGGTTGGAATATAAAAGCACTGTTGTGCTACTGAGACTTTATAAAGCTCTGGTTAGGCCCCATTTGGAGTACTGTGTCCAGTTTTGGTCCCCACACCTCAGGAAGGACATACTGGCACTGGAGCGTGTCCAGCGGAGATTCACATGGATGATCCCTGGAATGCTAGGTCTAACATATGAGGAACGGCTGAGGAGCCTGGGATTGTATTCATTGGAGTTTAGAAGATTAAGGGGAGATCTAATAGAAACTTACAAGATAATACATGGCTTGGAGAGGGTGGAGGCTAAGAAATTGTTTCCATTAGGCGAGGAGACTAGGACCCGTGGACACAGCCTTAGAATTAGAGGGGGTAAATTCAGAACAGAAATGCGGAGACATTTCTTCAGCCAGAGAGTGGTGGGCCTGTGGAATTCATTGCCACAGAGTGTAGTGGAGGCTGGGACGCTAAATGTCTTCAAAGCAGAAATTGATAAATTCTTGATGTCACAAGGAATTAAGGGCTACGGGGAAAATGTGTGTAAGTGGAGTTGAAATGCCCATCAGCCATGACTGAATGGTGGAGTGGACTCGATGGGCCGAATGGCCTTACTTCCGCTCCTAGGTCTTATGGTCTTATGGTCTTACCTAAATTCAAAAATTCAAAGGCAATTGCTTTTGCACTCTCTACTTCACCAGGGAGATAAAACATTGGATTGCACACCATCTGCCAAGATGTAATCTGCAGACAGCCCCCACCACATGGATGTCACTGAACTTTCATGGGCTCAGAACTCATTTCAAACTACCCCAGGGGAAGTCCTTTTTGCCTGTTACTGTTCCTGCTTCACAATTCATAACCTTTCCGACCTTACTATCATTTGCAAACTTCAACACACTTTTTCTGTTTCCAAATCCAGGTCATTCACATATGCAGAACCAACTTAGATTATGCAGCATATCTAATGTCCCAAGGCATTTAACAAGAGCGATACGAATAAAAGCTTTTTGACACACCAAATGAGAAATCAGGAAAGATGAAGCAAAAATTTGAACAAAAAGTTAGATTTCAAAGACTGTCTTAAAATAGGAGAGAAACATGGTGTAGAGGTTCAGGATCAGGAATTCCAGAACTTAGGGATAAGACATCTAAAAGCATGATCACCAATATGGATCAGTGAAAATCAGTAAGGTCCAAGAAACTATAATTGGAGAAGCAAGAGAAGTTTGAGCTGTATTTTCATGCAGTGAGAAATATTTACGGTAACAATCCAGAAATGTTCATTTGTCCTAAACCACTGCTTCTTACCTCCCAGATTTGTAGTGCACTGCAGAGTCATTTTCTGTTTGGGAACCTGATTTATTAATGGGCAGCTTTTGCTGCGATACTTTAACCCATCTATAGCGTTAGTGCCGATCTCTTTGCTGCCTGACCCATTAAGCAAAACATACAGTATAGCCGCCCATTCTGTCAAAAGGAAGATTTCTAATTGAATGCAAAGAATTACCTGGACATTAAATTTATGAGGCTTCAGTGACTGTGGAAATGGAGCGGAGACCTAGAAAGATTCTCCCTGAGTCTTTATCTCTTATCTGAAGATTCCTGCTGTGGATCTGAGGATTGCAGTAAGGAAAGCTGTCCGAAGCACAGAATGAAGATGTTATCAAATGATGTGTGCTCCCCCAGCCTGGAGATAGTGCTTCATGAGGATCCATGAGCTAAGGAGAGTAGAAAATGTACCAGTTGCACTTGCTGAGCATTCACACTCAGACCTTTTCAGTATTGACCTGCACTGCACTCCTCAGAATAACTTATCTTGAAATTACACTCACTCCTTTATTTCTAATCCCCATCCAAACAGCGAACACTCACAATGACCCTCAGTTATTGCCCTGTCACACCTCTACATTAATGTCATCCTCCACAAATGTTGTCATTCCCTCACACCACACAAGTCCAGTACTAACACTCACAACTCCCTGTTTTCTCTCCTCACAGAAGGGAGCGTTCAATTCAATAAGTAGCAGAAGCCAATCTATGACTGTATGAGTGAAGTGGAAGTAAGTTGGTGACATCCAATGATGGGGACCTAATCAAACAATGGGAATGGATTCTCACTTTCTCCACTGGGAAGAAGCAGTGGATGTGAACAGCAACCTACAACAAGAGCCTGAGATCTCAGAAGTGCTGTCCGGACTAACCTGAGGAACTCCTGCTGAGATTTCCTGGAGCTGAGAGGACTGTCTTCCAACAAAGATAACCGTCTTCGTATGTGCCAGGTATGACTCCAATCAGTGGAGAGTTTTCCCATGATTCCCATCAATTCCAACCTGGTTAAATGGCTCTTTTTAAACCCTAAATTCAGCTGGTCTGGGAGAAAAGTATAGAATGAAAGCCAATTCATCTTTTCTCACTCGGGAGTTGGAAATTTGCAGAATCACACTGGAACTTGGGGAACATTGCCTGGGATCTGCTTCCTCAGATTCAGAGAAAACTTTACCCAATCACCTTTACTCATCTACAGGACCTCTGTCACTTTCCAAATCCAATCATTATGATATACTAGAGAATGTCTGGTAGGTCATCTATTCCTTTTGCCTTTAAATCTGTTGGCATCAACTCTCTCCTCAAATCACTACCATGGCAAACTGGCATCCCATCTCCAAAACCTTTTCCACCTACCAAACCCATTCACATATTTAGCAGAACTCCATATTTGAACCAGGTATCCAACTGACCTGGTCACATTGAGATTTAATGCAACCCTGACCTTTACAATCTCTGGCAGTGCCATCCTTAGCTTTGTGTAAAGGTCTGGGTCTAGTTGCAGAAGATTACATTGTTCAGTGAATACCTCCTTATTGAATCTGATTTGTCTCAGCCATTGTTCCTGGATGAGGTTGGGATATTAGCATTGCCTGCTGAAAGGCTGCTATGAGTAGGGCCTTCTACTTAAAGCCTTCCCGTTTCTATAATTTCAGCTATATTTCTCGATATCAACCTCCACTACGACCCCAATAACCTCTTGTGGTCATATGAGCACAAATGAGCAAATCCTCTTTCTTTCTTCCTAGATGCTTTGGCTCAACAGAAGACCTCCAAACACAAGCTGCAGTACTTCCAAAATCTTCACCACAACAAAAGTAAGTTCAAAGCACTTCACCGCAAATAAGAAGGCAGTCCCTTTAAATATGGGTGAACACCACCATCAGCTGAGTACGCCTAGATGGGAGAGACATTTACTGGATTTGTGCATATATCCAAATGTTCTCCTGTGGTCTCCCTTCTATGGTTCTATGCTTTGAAAGACATATGCATCAAATCAACTGAAATCACTGATTGTCACCACAGCTACTGGCTCACAAATAGCATTTCCATGCTAACATCCTTCCCAACATCAAATGTGGCTGTGGGGTCCATGCTATTTTATGTCCTGCAGACTTCCATAACATTCCAGCTGTGGAGTTATAGAGAGCAATTTTACAGTCAAGTGGTTTCAGGAATTTAGTGGTTGCTGTAAGAAACCTCAAAATATCCAATACTCCCTTTATATTAGAAAAGAGACGCTGGGTGAACTTTTCATTTGCCTCTCCTAAAAATGTGGTGGTTTTACACATTTGTGTTTCCCATTAAGATGAAACATGCAACTTTGCATCTTTTTGTTTTCTTTTCCAACACTTTAAATAATATTACAACCAAGGTTGCAGAAGCTACAAAGCAATACTGTCACCAGTCTGACTGCTATAAAATCTTTGACTGGTTCTTGAAATATTAATGTAATGGTTGTGCTTGACAATTAATGACATGGCATTCTTCCAGTGTCAGAATGTCCCAGAGTAACCGAGCCAACTGCTCATGGCTGCCCACAGCCCAAACCAAATGATAAAGAGGATTGAGCAATAGGTTGCAGATTCAAATAGTCTGCTAAGATGTGCCTGAACTCACAGGGGAAATTCAGCAAGGTTTCCTATTGCTGTTGACCTCAAACATCTCTTCAGGTTCGGACTCAACTATGATGCTTGCTGTCGTGGAGTATCCTGGTAGTACTCATTGTCAGGTTTACAGCAAGGAAAATATCCATGATGGCAAGGTACAAGAGAGGAACTGATACTCATGGATTTGCAGTTCATTGAGCAGACAAGGCTGTTAGAAGAGTAGTGGTAAGAACTATGGTCATGGGTAGGATAACACCGATAACTAGTAATCCAGGGACCTAGTGTATTATCCTGACAGCTATGACTCCTTGCCAGCTGAGAATTCTAAACGTAATTAATTTTAAAATTCCAAAATAAAGAGGTAATGTTGACCATGAAAGTCTAAAATGTCATAAAAAAGTTCTGATTTACCAACATCCTTTGGGAAGGAAATTGGTCATTGTTACTTGTTCTGGCTTGTATTTTACTCCAGCCCCACAGCAATGTGGTTAGTTGCTAACTCTGAAATGACCTTGCAAGTGACTAAGTTATGTGGAACGTTGATTCTCCTTCTCCTTGGATGCTGCCTGACCTGCTGTGCTTTTCCAGCACCACACTCTTGATTCTGTCCATATGCAGCAGGGCCTGGACAACATTCAAGAATAGACCAATTGGTACAAATAATATTTGTGCCATATGAGTTTGAGGCAATATTCATCTTCAACAAACGAGGATGCAAACAATCTCCCATCACACTCAAAGCATTATTGTTGTCTAATCCCTCACTATTAACTTCCTAGATGGGTAGGGGGGAGGGGTGGGTCATCATTAACAGAAGCCTAGCTGCACCAGTCACATGACTACAAGAGCAGGTCATAGGTTGGGTCTATTATGGCAACTCACCAACTTTTCAAAGACTTTCCACTATTTGCAAGCCTCAAATGAAGACCATGATGCAACATTCCTCACTTGCCTGGATGGATGATATTTCAACAACAGTGAGTAAGCTTCAAACCATCCCAAATATTCATTATCTCCACCACCACTTACACTGACAGCCATATATACCATCCACAAGATGTACTACAACAACTTGCAAAGGATCCTTCAACAAGAACTCCCAAATCTGTAACCCCCACCATATAGAAGGACATGAGCAACACACATGTAGGAATGCCACAACGTGCAAGCTCCCCATCCCAAACCCTAACCCTATTGCAAGTTACACACCATCCTGGCTTGGAAATGTCACCATTGTTCCCTCTTTGTATGATGTGCTCTTCATTCTGAGCACTGGGGTGTATTACAGAGCACCTTGAGAAAATGTTTCACAGCCACCTTTTCAAATGACAATTAGAAACGGGCAATAGTGCTAGGCTTATCAGTGAGGCTTACATCCCATTTTTAAAAATCAACAAGGGAAAATAGAGCATTTATGAATCATAAAGTGCAACTGTTACAAATGTGCAGAATCATCATTCAATGTTATCTGTTTATTAACTCACTGACTACATGCCCACCAATGACAGTCCCATTATGGGCAGCAACACCCCAAAGTAGATGAGGTGGTGCTGTATTTTAGCTTCAACTTCCAAGCAGAAAATGAACAATAGTTCATCAGTCAATAATTTTATGCAACCAACTCCTACCCTCACCCTCCACTTCACTCCCATCCATCTCTCCCACGCTTCTTAGAACCAATTTTGTTTACTATTACTTCAATGAAAACAGACATCATGTAAAACAGATGACTGGTTCATGATTGCTATTTTGCTGTCAGTGATCAAAGTAAAAATCTCTCCATAACTTCAAAAGCAAAATGTTCTCTTAGCTACATATTGTTGTCTTGAAGTAAATTTAAGCCAAATAAATTGATATCGCAAAAGCTTTTCCCCTGAACAGGAATTGAGTCCTTAACAGCTATTGACTTGGCTTCAGACAGCATGCTTTGTTTGATATCAAGTGCAAAAGCAGATTGAATTCGAAGGAGTCTGTAGTTAAAACTGTCACCAACTCAAAAGACCACATTTTTATTCCCCAGCACAGTCAGCCCTACCCCACTGAGCATCAAACATATGTTCTCCAATTAACAATAATTAGTAGATAGATTATTATAAAGCAATGATCTGATTAGTTGTGAAAACAGCCATTAATGTTTGTTTAAAGATTACAAAGCTGATTTTAATCCTGCCTGTCTGACAGGAACAGGGCAGGAAAGTGGTTAAAATGGAGAATGGGTGCACTGTCGAAAGTGGTCAGGAGAGGAAAGGACCGAGATTATTGTGTCACATGGAAGGTTCACAACCAACAGAGAACAACAATGACTAAAACTAACAGGTTATTGGTTGCATTAATCAAATCTTTCAGTATAAATCAAAGCACTCATTGCAAGGGAAATGGAACATAAAAAAGGGAAGTTTTACTGTAGCTGTACAGGACCTTGGTGAGACCATATCTGGAATGTTGTGTACAGTTTTGGTTGACTTATTTGCTGAAAAATAAGTCATTTGAAGTAGTTCAGAGAAGGTTCATTCAACTCATATTTGGGATGAAGGGCTTATTAATGAAGAAATGTTGAACATCTTGAGTCTGGACCAATTGGATTTTAGAAGAACGAGATGTAAACCTTTGAAACATATAAAGTTCTGAATGGACCTTTCAGGGTAGTTACTGAAAGGATATTTAGTCATGAGGCAACAGCCATTATAGTATAGGCAAGTAATTCTGATCTATTTGCTTTAGGACAGATGTTATTAAACTTGAAAGGGTTCAGAAAAGATTTACAAGGATGTTGCTGGATTGGAGGGTTTAAACTATAGGGAGATGCTGAATAGGCTGGGGCTGTTTTCCCTGGAGCATCGGAGGCTGAGGGGTGACCTTATAGAGGTTTATAAAATCATGAGGGGCATGGATAGGGTAAATAGGCAAGTTCTTTTTCTTAGGATAGAGGAGTCCAAAACTAGAGGGCATAGGTTTAAGGTAAGAGGGGAAAGATTTAAAAGGGATTTGAGGGGCAACTTTTCATGAGAGTTATGCATGTATGAAATGAGCTGCCAGAGGAGGCTGGTACAATTACAACATTTAAAAGGTATTTGGATGGATACATGAACAGGAAGGGCTTAGAGGGGCATGGGTCAAATGCTGGCAAATGGTACTACATCAGTTTGCGATATCTGGTTGGCAATAATGAGTTGGATCAAAGGGTTTGTTTCCGTGCTCTTTAACCCTATGACACTATGACTGTACAAATGGTCTTTTCCCAATCTGACCCTTTAAATATCCCTAAATGGAAAAATAATTTGTTTCACTTTTTTTGTGTGTTTGGAGCACTAGGAATGATTGTCTGGAACCTACAGGAAAGTTTGGGCACCTCCAAGACTTACCAAATCCTTTATCATCCACAATTGCCTCTGACCCTCATCCCATCGTTTTTCCTATCCCAGTGCCTGATTCTTAACACTTCCAGTAAGCCAATGCTACCTGCTAACATTTCATCAGTCAAACTAGCTTCAAGTAGCAGACTACCCTGAAATAAGCTAATGAGGCCCATGAGTGAACTGACAAATTGAACCAACCTCTGTGTACCCATTTACCAATTTTATTTCTAGTAAAATTGAAGTTAATGGGAAACAAGAGGGAAGATCTCCACTGATTGTAGTTATACCTAACACAAGGGAACTGAAAGACGACACTCAGACAGTGATGCAAGAATTTCTCAGATAGTATCATAGGCCCAAAGATCATCAGTGCTTCATAAATGACCATCCCTCCATCATAAGGACAGAAGTAGGGATGTTCTATGATCTATTGCAGTGTTCAGTCTATACACAACTCAACAGGTATTGAAACATCAGTCCATGCCTACATGCAGCAAAATTTAGATAGCATCAATGTTTTGTTGATTCATGGAAAATAATATTGCTGCTACAAAAGTGTCAGGCAAAGTTCATCCCCAAAAATAGAAAGTCTATCTACCTCCTTAATCACCACCCCATCTTGATATTCAATAGAATTACCATCATTGAGTCACATACCATCAACCTTGGGCTGTCACTTTCTACCAGCTATTAACTGGGCCAACCGTGTGCATACGGCAGCTACAAAACCACATCAGACCCTTGGTATTCTATGGTTAGTGACTCAGCTCCTGTCTCCCCAAAGTCTAACTACCAGCTACATGTCAGGATTGTGAAGGAATATTTGCCTGGATGAGTGCAGCTCCAACAACAAAAATGTTCAACACCATCAAGGATAAAGTAACCCACATGATCAGTACCCCATGCTAAATATTATATTTCTCCAACATCAATGCACAGTGGCAGCAGTGTGTACCGTCCATAGAATCCACTACAGCATCTCCAAACTCATTGCAAGATATACACCATCCTGACTATGAGCTATATCACCTTCCTTCATTGTTGCTGGGTAAAAATGCTGGAATTTCCTACTTAACAGCACATGAGAGTACCATCACCACACTGACTGCAGCCGATTAAGAATGTGGGAATGCACTTCCTAAAGGAAGGTAGTATTTGCTTCTCACTAGTTATGTTGTTTCATTGCTGCAAGAAGAAATTTGTTTCAAAATTTGTCATGAACAAGCTGTCAGATTACCTGAAGCCTCCCTGGAGATGCTCGTGAAAGAGGATGATCTGAATTGTATTTACATATTGCCAACTGAATTAGAGATGGCTCTCTGATGAGAGTGATCACACTGTCATAATTATATCTTGATGGATTGTCTCGAAATACTTTTGTTATTCCTTGACAATATATTCTAGAAGGTCTAAAAATAAAGGCGCCTAGTTATAAGCACTGAAATTTGACTGCTTATTTGGGTATAACAGAGTTGATAGCAGGTGTTCCCTGACAGTGGTTGGGAAACATAATGCCAACCAGATATAGGAAAGAGATTTCCAAGGCTCCCTGTTCCAGGAATCTTACCCTGAGGATTGAATATGATGAAGGAAGTGCTTCGATGATCTTACTAGGGCAGCAAAGATGAGCACTCGATTTCATTTTCTTCATCCCCCTCTTTCTAAATATATGACAGTGTCTTTCACCCACACTTTTATTTCAGTACATTCAACAATTCCGTTTACACCATCACTATATTTACCACTCTGCACATGATCCTTCAGTTTAATTGTAACTATACTTCCTTGCTTTCATTATACTTACATCAAGCTCACTTCACTTGATAGTTCTTGCAGATAAATAAACTTTCTCAGGACTCGTTCCTTATTTCATACATACCTTTCCCATTCAGCACCCATTCACCTGTTTGAATCTTGCTTTTTCAGCAGACAGCAAAGAGACCTTGGAGTACAAGTTCTTTATAGTAGAGTTGCAGTTAGACTGGATAGTGAAGAAGGCATTTCTTTATTATGCTTTCCTTTATTGGTCAAAGTATTGAATACAAGAGTTGGGAGGTCATGTTATTGGTACAGGATATTGGTTAGGCCACTTTTGAAATATTGTGTGCCGTTCTGGTCTCCTCCCTATTGGATGGAAGGATGTTGTGAAACTTGAAAGGGTTCTGAAAAGATTTACAAGGATGTTGACAGGTTGGAGAATTTGAGCTATAGAGAGAGGTTGAATAGGCTGGGACTGTTTTCCCTGGAGCGTCGAAGGCTGAGGAGTGACCTCATAGTGGTTCATGAAATCATGAGGGGCTTGGGTAGGATAAATAGACAAAGTCTTTTCCCTTTGGTGGGAGAGTCCAGAACTAGAGGGCATAGCTTTAGTGTGAGAGGGGAAACTTTTTTCATGCAGAGAGTGATACATGTAGGGAATGAGCTGCCAGAGGAAGCGGTAGAGGCTGGTACAATTGCAATATTTAAAAGGCATCTGGATGGGTTTGTGAATGGGAAGGGTTTGGAGGGATATGGACTGGGTGCTGGCAGGTGGGACTCAACTGGGTTGGGGTATGTGGTCGACATGGATGATTTGGATGGAAGGGTCTATTTCCGTGCTGTACATCCTTATGACCCTATGACTCTAAGCACTACACATCTGTCCTCTGCCTATCAATAACACTTGACCTGTCTTCCTGTAGACAAAAGATAACTGCACACCTTAGTCATAAATGTAGCAAAAGCAGGGGGATGCAGCTAACTAGGAGCAACAAACTAAACCACCACAGACTTGGGAACATACAAACGTACGAACAAGGAACAAGAGTAGACTCACTCAGCCCTTCAAGCCTGCTCCATCATTCAATAAGATTGTGGTTGATTTGATTTCAACCTCAACTATATATTCTTGCATATCCCCAATAATCTTTCAACTCCTGGAAATCAACAATTTATTTACTTCAGCTTAAAAATATTTAAATATTTTTGCATCCACTGCCTTTTGAAGGGAATTACAAAGACTCACAACCCTCTGAGAGAGAAAACCTTTTCTCATCTCAGTCTTAAATGTGCGTGCCCTAATCCTTAAACTACGCTGCCTAGTTCTATATTCTCCCACAAGAGTCTGAGGGTCATAAAGGTTTACGTCACAGAAAAAGGCCCTTTGGAGGAAACATGTTTTCAACATCTACCTGGTTAAGTCTAATCATGACCTTAATTAAATTAAATGTTTCAATTAAATCACTGTTCTAAACACCTCATCATACAGGCCTAGCCTCGCTAGCCTTCCCTCATACTGCAACATTCTCAGAACTGCTTCCATTGCATTAACATCCTTTCATAAGTACAGTGACCAGTACTGCACCCTATACTTCAGCTGTGGTCTCACCAATGTCCTGTATAACTTCCCTATATTCAATTCTCCAATTGGCAGGCAGCTACCACCCATCTTGACGGGTTCCCCTACTGTGGGCTGCTTTCTTTCTAGAGTGAGAAGGCGGGGGCATGACAGGAGATGAAAGTGGGTGGCACTTTCTAAGCTATTACTATTGGTGTGGGTGAGGAAGTGTCCCAAGTGAGTGAGTAGGCAACGCAGAGGCCATGCAGCGTTAGTGGTGTCAGGGGTTGGGGTACCTGACAGCAAAAGGGCATGTGTTGCATGCAATAGTGAGAGCATTGGAGTATGAGCCTTGGTGGGAATTGGGTGCAGTACCAGTGATAGACCGAATATGGGGTATGGGAGCGAAGATGGTGGCACTTATGCTGCAGAGCGCAGTGGCTCAGTGGTTAGCCCTGCTGCCTCACAGAACAGGGACCCGGATTTGATTCCATCCTTGGGCAACCGTCTATGTGCAGTTTGCAATTCTCCCTGCATTTGCGTTGGTTTCTTCTGGGTGCTCTGGTTTCCTCCCACAGTCCAAAGATGTGCAGTTTAGGTGAACTGGCCATGCTAAATTGCCCATAGTGTCCATGAATGTGCAGGCAAGGTGAATAAGTCATGGGAAATGTAGGGTTATAGAAATGGGGTGGATCTAGATGGGATGCTCTTCAGAGGGCTGTTGTTGACTCAATGGGCCAAATGGCCTGCTTCCACACCGTACAGATCTTATGATTTATGCGAATAGAGAAGGTCATTGACTTGGGTGGCAACCTCAGACTGGATTGACATGGTCTAGTGTCATGCCTTCAATGCTGGTCTTGAAGAAGAGTAAGTCCTACCAGTACACCACCCTGTCCAGTAGGACCTGAAGGTCACTGTCCACTAAGAGGATCACCAATTTCTACTTGTCCACCATGTCTGGGGCACATATCAGTAACTGTGGAGGTGGAGATTAGAGTCAAAATTAGAGTGGTGGTGGAAAAGCACAGCAGGTCAGGCAGCATCTGAGGAGCAGGAAAATAGACATTTTTGGCAAAAGCCCTTCATCAGGAATGAAACCTCATTCCTGATGAAGGGCTTTTGCCTGAAACTTTGATTTTCCTGCTCCTTGAATGCTGCCTGACCTGCTGTGCTTTACCAGCACCACTCTAATTTTGACTCTAATCTCCAGCATCTGCAGTACCCACTTCACACCCAGTGAATGTTGAGTTGTTGTGGGAAGGGTGTGTGGGAAGACGAGGCTGAAACTGGGCTGTTATAGAAGTGGGGTAGGTAATTAATGATGCATGTTTTGGAATATATGATGATAAAATTCACTAGGTTCTATGATGGAAAACATTGCAAAACTCCTGATGTAATTTGCAATGTAAAAAATGTAAGATTCAGCTGAAGGACATTAAGGAATTTGGAGATAGTGCAGGAGCATGGCACTGAAGATAATGGTCAGCGACAATCTAAAATGGCAGGCAATGATGGATGGGCTGAATGGCCTATTCCTGGTTTTACCAATGTTTCTAAACTTAGTCCACAATGGTACCAAAGGCTTAGGTAGAAAGAAGGATGAGATCATGAAAGCAGATATTAAGAAGTTAAGAGAGAAATTTAAATTAGATTCCCTACAAGATGGAAACAGGCCCTTCGGCCCAACAAGTCCACACTGACCCTCCAGAGAGTAACCTACTCAGACCCATGCCCCTACATTTATCCCTGACTAATGCACCTAACACTATCGGCAATTTAGCATGGCGTATTCACCTAACCTGCACATCTTTGGATTGTCAGAAGAAACCGGAGCATTGGGAGGAAATCCACGCAGACACAGGGAGAATGTGCAAACTCCACACAGACAGTTGCCAGAGACAGGAATTGAATTTAAAGCAAATTCTAAAAAGCAGTAAACTCAGGATTACTCCCAGTGCCACATATTAGAGTCCATAGAAATAGGAGGATTTCTCGACTGAAGAAGTGGTACAAGGATTGGTGTAAGAGATATGGCATCAAATCTTTGAAATATTGGGACCAGTTCTGGAGTGTGTGGAGCCTGTACAAACTGGACAGGTTAGACTTTAACATACCATGATATCCTCTCAGGTAGATTTGCTCAGGCTGTTAAGGAGTGTTTCAACTAGCTTGATGGGGCTGTTGGGACCTGAGAGGTAGCTCAAATTGGAAAGATGTTATGGGCGGCACAGTGGCTCAGTGGTTACCACTGCTGCCTCACAGCGCCAGGGACCTGGGTTCGATTCCCACCCTGGGCAACTGTCTGTGTGGAGTTTGTACATTCTTCCGTGTCTGTGTGGGTTTCCTCTGGGTGCTCCAATTTCCTCCCACAATCCAAAAGATGTGCAGATTTGGTGAATTGACCATGCTAAATTGCCAAATCGGGTAAATATAGGGTAGGAGAATGGGTCTGGGTGGGTTACTCTTTGGAGGGTCGGTATGGACATGTTGGGCCGAAGGGCCTGTTTCCATACTGTAGAGAATCTAATCATGTAAAGCTAGTACAGTCAGTTCTTCTACAATGCGATGGTTGCATTCTTGTGCAAATAATAGAAAAATTGCACTTCAGAAACAGCGCAGAAAGTGTTGTCACTGTAATTGCATTGCAGCCAACACACATTAAAAGTTCGTACTTTAAAAACAGCGTCCCCAGTTCATCAATCACGTTACAGCGAATTTGCATTGACAAAACGTGTGTTATAACAGAACGACTTGTAAAAGTGGCAAATGAAATCAGAAACAAGTGAAATAAAGGTGAGCTTAGCTTGGAATGTGTAATAATCTCAAAAATACAAAGTTAAGGGCTTTACAGACAGATGAAGGGGTCTCAGGCAGGAAAGGCAGGACTCAGGGCTCCAGAGACCGACCCAGAGAATGCCTCTGACCATCATCCTGAAATGTTCAAAGCTTTTTTAAAAAATGTGCTCAGCCTAGCTCCTGAGTTTTCCTGTATGTCACAGCTGAGCCCATCTCTCCCCTGCTGAAACTGGAACTGTCAATGCCTGTGACTGGGCTGGTAGTATCAAGACCCCATTCTGTTCCTTACTTACATTAGAGGCAAGTGTAGACCCATGACTCGATTTTCACCCCGATATCAGGGTCCCTATTCTGCTGATAAATTTCAACCTTTTAATTCTGTTTCATTCTCCTGCGGTGCTGCCTAACCAGTTAAGAATTTCTAGCATTTTCTGTTTTCCTTTCAGATTTCCATCCTTCACAGAGTTTTGCTTTTGTGCAAAGCTTTTTGGAAGCAGTTCCTGGAAGTTCACTCAACACTAGCTGTTCATGGATGAATCTAGATCAGCAACAATGGGACAAGAATTCCAACCAAAATGGCAATTAACAGGAATGCCTACTCCTTGAACAAACAGCACCCCATGGTCCAAGGACAAATTGCTTCAACCCTTCAACTCATATTGCACTCAGCAAAGGGACAATTAAACTGGGAGATTGTAATACATTCTCCATGTGATCAATTGGTGAAATCAAATCTACAACAGATTGATAAAATATACATGTGAATGTAAGGTCTTGAAGATGCAATAAAAATTTGCAGAGGGAAAAAGTAACAGCTAATATGGGCTCTAAGGTGATTTTACCTTGCTTTGGACTTATAAGCTGTTCTGCATAAGAATATCAAAATAATAAAGATATAAATACATCAATATTGTGTTGTCTGCAGCTCTTCACTTCATCCCTCTGGCATCTACTCAGCCATCTGTGCACACCAAGATTAAATATTTAATCTCTTTGGTTCTGCTATTTACTGCTGAGGTGTGTTACATTTTTCTGTGATTATTTTTAAAGATTAATAGTCACAGTGAATTCAACTATGACTGTTACTTATAGAATGGGATTTTTAAAATGACTACATTTGTATGGTTTCCCACAATGCAAAGTCATGGTCAGGGAAACCAGCATCCTGAATAATCATCAATTTATTTTATTCCCTGATGCAGAAAGTCTGGTGTAAATGGGGAGCAATAATTTAATCTGTTACTCGTGCCAAGAGTGCAGTAAACTGAAGTACTCAAGATACCAGTGTTATTTCATGCACTTTGAATACAGTACCATAAAAAAGGTTATAAAATGCTCAAGTAATAAGACGAAAGTTCAAAACCAACTTTGCAGCAATCAGAACTTAGTGGCTCCATGAAAACTTTTGAGCTTTTGTACAAAGGATTAGTGAGGGACATAATTAAAGGAACAGCAATGTTAGTGTTATTTATGCTACTTTATTCTCCTTCCACCAGCTCAAGGGGGGAAGGGGCTAATTTTTAATCTAATTTGTGGCATTTGAAATTCTACACAGAGATTTCTTATGCATCTCCTGAGCTCAGTCTTTCTCCTTGCAGCCCTGCTTTTCTTCTTAAGGGACTGCATCTAAATCCTACCAATTTAGTCTATATGCGTCGAACCAGCAAGTGCTAAGGATTGTTTTGCATAGATTTTATTGAGACACTGTTACCATTTGCTTTGCACTAGTTCTGTTTAATTACATGTTTTGAACACACTTTGTTTTTCATCTTGGGTTTTTTCTTCACCTGAGCCCATTGAGTTAAAAAAATTATTTCCCCTGTCATTTAATTTTCCTTCTTTTTGTGATCTGTAATTGGCCCTGGGTTTCTGACTTTTTGCTAATAAGCAGCTTACTCTCTCTCCCTTTAGACATAACCCGCACTGCACTCTTTATGTTATGAATTTTACAAGGGATTTTAATAGATGCTTTAGGCTATGCAAACTGTTGTTAAAAAAAAGAAAAGCTTAATGCTCAAGCCTTGACACAGAGGACATGTGAATGTCTGCTTATTATTGCAGTCAAGTCTCAAAAACTTTCATTAAGATTTGTCAGGGCCAAGAGGGGAAACAAAATCAGGACTACATGAAGGAATATTAACCTCATACTCCACAACAAACTACAATTAGTAAGTACTCCATATTAACTCTCTTTGGACAGAAATGCTCATTATTTTTATACATACATAATAAAACTGCTTATCTAAGGTCAAAGGCCTGCTTGTGGATGAAGAAATGAGGAGGTGTCAGAGCAGGAGAAATTGTGATTTGTATTCTTCATTTCAAGATAGCTCTAAAATGCTACACAGGGAATGGAAGGAAATGTTGAAAGTGGGTGTCAGGCTGTCAGTAGTCTGACAGCTATGGTAACTACCCTCTAATCCAGCAGGCTCCAGCCATGCTCTCAGCTGACACTGCAAGGGTTGATTGACAGCTGAAGTGCAGGCACTTTTTACAGGCAGAAGTGACTTTCAGTCTACAGAGCTGACAAGCACAAAGGAGAGATTTGCCCTGAATGGTTGGTAGTGAAGCTTGGTAAAGGGGTTATTGAAGAGGTCTTTGAAAAGATGTCAAATTCAAGCTCTGGTCATAACAATACTGTTAATCACAGCAGTGGACAGTGCCTTGCTGATGTTTGAACTGGTTGCATGGATAGATAGGTACATTCAAGAAAACAATCACTTGAGAGTACAAAATATTGTCTCAAAAGGCAAACGCGCAAAAATTTGATAGTTTTGTACAACCACTTCTTAAAAGTGTTTAAAATTTTAGCTCTCCAAAAGCTTAGTGAACTCACACAGGGAGGAGCTGAGCTGTACAGGCCCCAAGTTTAATGCCCTTTTATGGTGGAGCTTGCCAATCTCACATCACAACCACACCACAAACATCACCACTGAAGCTGATGGTATGTATTTATTTCTCCCCCTTGATGATCCAGAAATGGTTTGGGGCTGAAGAAAGTCAGGCAGGAGAAAGTGAGGACTGCAGATGCTGGAGATCAGGATGAAGGACTTTTGCCCGAAACATCTATTCTCCTGCTCCTCGGATGCTGCCTGACTGCTGTGCTTTTCCAGCACCACATTCTCGACACGGAGTACCCTCTAAGAAGTTGTATGTGCAGGTTAAGTAGGACTGACTGGACATATGATACAATGATACCCACCACAACTACCATCCCCAGGCTCCATCACAATTGGATTTTTGAATTGTCTGGTGTTGTTCAATGTTGGCCAACTGGCACCTCAATGGGGAACTGCAGTCTCAAGTACTGCAGAGTCGAACTGAACATTTCTGCTCAGTCTGGCTCCAGAGGAATTTTTTAAAAAATAATATACCTTTTGAGGATGGTCATTGCTTTCCAGTCATCCAATTTCACAGAAGGGCTCAAAAATAGATGTCTGCTCAAGCCCTCATTTACATAGATGCAGGGCCTAATGTCAAGTTTAGCAAGTGTTGGGGGTCTCTTGACAAAGTTCTACTCGAAATCTCTGATCATAAGCATTTCAGCCACCATTTAGACCCAGGCAAGTTCATTCCTATAGCTGGATCTTATTGCAGTAATTTTATGCCCTGAAACAAAATCCAATTTCGACCACTAAAGATTAAGGAGGGGTATTTGTCAATGTTTGCAGGGCAACTGAGTGGTGAAAGTTGAGAAGTAAAAGAAAACAAGTGTATCAAATTAATATTCATGTAGTTTTGAATATTGTATTGATATCTGATAATTTAATTAAAATATGCATACTTCTTGTGGAAAAAGACAAATGAAATCAGAATTTATTTGTGTGTCAGTGAACATAAGTTATTATAATATGGAGCTAAATAGTACTTCAAAGATGCTGGATCTGAAATTGTTGATTGAACTTACCAGATCCTGAGATAACAGCCTTTATGCAATTAATAAGTCCTGTTTATTTTGTGGTTGACTGGTTAGCCTATTGTAAAAAATGCAAATTAGATTTATTTAAACTGTCTTTTAGCTCATTCATCTCCCAACACAGATCCATGTCATTTGATCATTGAGAAGCTGCCAGATACTACTGTTCCACTCAATGTGCACATCTGACTGATGGTAACAAAATGAGATTCTGAAAGAATTTGTTCACCAAAGAGAATTGAACTATTCATCTCCTTATGATTATCTTAAACAATAGATACTGCTCCTTTAATATTCCATTGGTAACTGGAGTATCTGGTGTAGTAGTGAACAGAAATATCCCACAACCAAATCCAGACCTGGATTTTCTGGTGCTGGCCATCCGTTAAAGCAGTTTAAATTTGATTTCTAGCATTAGAGAATTCCTCTCACACAGAAATTTGACATACTTTGGAAACACTCAATTTTCTGCTGGGTAGACTGCAGTGGAAGCACTCAGGCTGAATAAGAAGGCATTCATTTTAAATATTAATAGCATTAGCCTTGGCTTCACTGGTACTGTTAACTTTGATTCAGAAACTCATGATTTCAAGAATCACTACTGAAACCTAAGTATAGATCTAGGCTGACATTTCAGTGTTGTGGTATTGGTGTATTATTATTTGGATAAGAAGTTAAAGCAAGGACTGATAGGTTACACAACGCTATTTGTAGAATGATTTGGAGATGCCGGTGTTGGACTGGGGTGTACAAAGTTAAAAATCACACAACACCAGGTTATAGTCTAACAGGTTTAATTGGAAGCACACTAGCTTTCGGAGCGACGTTCCTTCATCAGGTGACAATCACCTGATGAAGGAGCGTCGCTCCAAAAGCTAGTGTGCTTCCAATTAAACCTGTTGGACTATAACCTGGTGTTGTGTGATTTTTAACTTTCTATTTGTAGAAGAACTGGAGAGCAATTCTGGTATCCCTAAACCACAACCATAAAAGAGATAGACTAAAAGGTCATTTGTCCCATTGCCATTTGCAGGATCTTGCTCTGTTCAAATTAGTTCCAAACCAACTATGGCTACGTTCCAAAATACTTCAAAGCACTTTGTCATGTTGTGAGGATGTGCTACAGGCTATGCATTAAATTATGCTCTGCTTGTTTGTAATTTTAAATCTTGTCTACCCTGGGAACAATTTACTACCAGTCTAATCTGCAGACTGTCCAATGTAAATTTAGCATATATGTCCAAGGCTACTAGGTGGGAATAAGTCTTCTAAAGAACATGGAAAAGAAAGAGCAAAGTAGGTAGTTCTTGGTGCATACTTTTTAGAAAAATCCATTTCATCTGCCAAAATTAAAATGGCACCCAATGACCATATGATGGCTTGGATGCAGCAGTGAGTTTGGACACTTGCATGTCAGCCCATTACTATGGGTTACAAGGTGACTTGCTTAAGCACCTGGTTGTTTAACAGGTTATAAACCACTCCTGGAATCTTGATGTTGGACAAGGGAATACAGATTTTTACCTTTGCCACCTGCTAAATATATTCATCATTTTCACATTATCTAACAGATGCAGAATAAAGTTCAACTCTTGTTTTACACCAAAAATATTCTTCCTCCACATTTTCTTTACAATTTTCATTTTCTGATTTTTTCACTATGAGCAAGTTCTCACTGTAATCCTTGATCAGAAGGATCAAAGATACAGCCCAAGGTAAAGGCCTTCACAAATTATAGCAAATGTAGAATATAGAATATTGAACATGAACATTAACAGTATAGCACAGGAACCAACCCTTCGGCCCACCATGTCAGTGCTAAACTTGAAGTCATCCCATCTGCCTGCATGTGGCTGGTATCCAGGTGGCATAGTAGCTCAGTGGTTAGCACTGCTGCCTCACAGTGCTAGGGACCTCGGTTTGATTCCAACCTTGGGCAACTGTCTGTGTGGAGTTTGCACATTCTCCCTGTGTCTGCGTGGGTTTCCTCCGGGTGCTCTGGTTTCCCCCCACAATCCAAAAGATGTGCGGGCCATGTGAATTGGCCATGCTAAATTGCACATAGTGTTAGGTGCAGGGGTAAATATATGTTAGGAGAATGGGTCTGGGTGGATTTCTCTTTGGAGGGGCAAAGTACACACTAACGACCTTGTCCACTTCCTCTGGCTCCATGCATAAATTCCCTCCTTTATCCTCAAGTAGAGCTAACCTCTTGCTCCTAAATTATGTTAAAATGCTTTGGCATTCTCATTAATCCTACTTGCCAAGGGCATTTCATGTCCCCTTTTTGTTGTCCTAATTCCTTGTTTAAGTTTGTTCCTGCTTCCTTTACATTCCTGAAGGGCATTGTGTGATTTCAGTTTCTTAAACCTTACATATGCTTCCTTCTTATTTTTGACTAATCTTTCAATATGTATTGTTATCCAGGGTTTCCAAATCTTGCCATCCTTATTTTTCATTCTTACAGGGAACTGCTGGTCCTGAACTCTGATCAATTGGCCTTTAAAAAACTCCCACATGTCAGATATAGATCTATCTTCAAAACAGCTGCGCTCCCCCCCATCTAACATATCCAGTTCTTGCCTAAAACTGTTGTAATTATACTCACCCAATTTAGCACTTTCAGCTGAGGACTAGTCTTATCTTCAATGATTACTATCTTAAAAATTATGGAATTAGGATCACTATTCCCAAAATGCAACCCCTCTGAAATTTCAATCACCTGGCCAGACTCATACCCCAATACAAGGTCTGGTATGGCTCCATCTGTAGTTGGACTAACTACATAATGTTTCAAGAAACCCTTCTGGTTGCATCTCACAAATTCTGCCCCATCTAAGTCCCTGGAACTAAGTCCACCAAAGTCACAACAATGTAGCAACTCAGCAAGAGACATGTTAGAGTGATGAATGGAGAAGTAACTTTTACCAGCCAGTTATCATTCACTCTCCTAAACAACCAATGCAAGTCTGCTGGTAATTTCCTCAGAAGGAAGAGTTGGGAAATACATTAAGGCAAAATTGGACTTGAATTGAAGTCAAGGACAATATCAAAGATAGAACAAATCAGCTTTGTACTTATTGCTCCCATCTTTAAGGTCAGGTAAACTTTTGTTTTATTCTGTACAAAAAAAAATGCATTTTAATGTAAATGAATAACTTTTCATTATTAATAATCAAAAGTCCATTATTCTCCATTTTCTTGGGCTGTAGAAATAATTTGAATCATTTATTTCTCTTTTACATGATGATATCATGGTGATATATCTCAATCAGTGTGATCAAATTAGTATAAATATTGCATTTATAAATTCAATTAATTATTCTTAAAAGTCTCTAATATATTATTACTTTTTTCTACAACATCTCTGTGTAACTGTATTACCATTAGGTAGAGACAAACTGATTTTACTAAACCTGAATGGGTCTCCCATCCTGACTGATGACATTTTAGCCCAACTCCCACTTTCTCAAGAACTGCAGGAGAACATGGACAAGTACTTTAACGCAATAAAAAGACCCATGGCTGGATATAAATGTAAAAAACTGTGTGGAATAGAAATTGGACCTCATCACCTTAATATTTACCGGCATAGAATGTGAAGGATAAGATCCCATTTTGAAGACCAACATGTGCTGCCCAAGGCCAATGTTTCCATCATGAAGCCACTGCACAAGTGCAAGGATATTGTGCCAGTTCCAGCACATTGTTTGCCCTGTCACCCAAACAATAATCAAAATAAAATACAAATAATCTCATAGCAAGGAGATAATGCCATTAATTTTGAATCTATGAGTAGATTTTGTATAAATAAGGTACTTTAATCCTGGTTAGGCAACTAAAGTAGGAGCTTATTTCCCAACCTTCTTGGAAAGAAGTGAACAATAATTTATACGATCAGCATAATCAGAAAATGTTTCATTGAGTAATAAGATTAAATGAACTGGTGGTTGGCTTGGGACAATGCAGTGGGCTGGAAGCCAGGTGATTGGTGAGCCTGGAAGGCAGCTGAGGTTCAAGCAAGAGCAGAGCCCCACCCTTGGGGAAGGTAACTTGCTTTGCCTTAGTGACAGATAGATTCCCAACTTTCACTGTAGTCTTTGATTTATGCAGTTACAAGAAAAAAAGAAAAGGAAGAAAGCATCTGCAGAGTACCTTGTTAAGCACTATAACATAAAAAGCACTACTAAGTAGCAAGATATTGTTCAATACTAGAATAAGATGGATTAACGGAAGTATCATTGTTATCAGTAAAAGTGATGGTGATTTTACAGACACTAAGCCAAGTTTATTTTGTACCAAGCAATAGGTTATCCCTTTATATTCTAACCATGTTTCTACCTGACTATACTACAGAGTCATGTCAACTAAATTTTAAATAAAACTCAAGTTATTGGCTGGGATCATTTCCCATTACAATGCTGATGACAGAGCTATGTGAGGTCGAGGCCTACAGTGGACTTAGATAATTCTGTTAGCTTCTCATGAATTTCTGTCATAGAATTGAGCAACCTAATCTTCAATTAACAAGTTGAATACATTCTGCACCTGCTGGGGTGCATGGAAATGTAACTGACATAGATAATAAATCTTGTTATTTCTAGCTGCCAACTTTGAGCGAATTCTAGGCACTGTCTTGTTACCATCAGCAAAGATATATAGAAATATAGGCCATAGTGAATTACAGTTTTTATTTTGTGAATCAGTATGTAATTCTTAATTCAGATATTGTGCGATTAATATTTGAGAACACCCAAATCAAATACAGGGGCCGTGTTGCATGATCCACTCTTGCTAGCTTCTTTAGTATGCAGTCAGAGCTAACTGTGCTGGGTAACCATGTGCTGGGTAACCATGAGCAGGAAGCACAACATTCTGAGAGATTAGAACATGTTTGGGATATCTACTCTACTTCCAGTTAGTCTGCAGAATGAAAAGCATCATGATAATGTTAAACATTGACAATCAACATTCAATCCCTCAGTTTGGAAAAATAATGAAGGCAGACTCCATGATAAACAAACAGACCCTGTTTCAGCAGTTCCTTTTGAACAGCAAAGAAAGAGATTATAAATGGATTTGTAAGCAAGAATTAGAAGACTCTCACTTCCTGCCCTTTCTCTGCCAATATTTTAAAAACAGAACCCAAGGAAAAAGCAACTTTGGAAAAAAACTATTCATCAATACTCAAAAACATCCACAGATCCTCCTGCTGCAGATACAAGTTAACAACTATTCAGCTGCGGCCTCAGGTTTAAAATCTAATACCTCAAAACAATAGATACTAATAAATTGTTTCTCACTATCTGTACCAGACACTCTCATTTAAAATTATTTCCTGCCTCTGCGCATGTTTGATGTCACAGTTACGTTAATTTTTCTTGGGATTGGTAAGTAATAAATTTCATCTTTCTTTCACTCAAGGAAACCTTGATAATTTTCTCTTTCATTTTCTAGTGCATAACATTAAAGTTACTGAACAAGTAATAAAAGTGTTTGTTGTGACCAGCTGACAGAATTAAAGAGTTAATTTCTCTTTTTCACCTTGTGGTAACAATGGGGACAAAAACAGAAATTACTGGAAAACTTCAGTAGGCCTGGCAGCATCTGTAGAGAGAAGTCAAGTTAACAATTAGGTTCAGTGACCCTTCTTCAGAACTGAAGATATATCCACCCAGTAGGTAACAAATGGGAGATGCACCTTGGCTGGATCAGAGGGTAGGCAGACATTCTAGAACACAATGTGCTCTGGAAAACACAGGAATGTCACAACATGACAAAATACAGGTTTTAAGATTCACCAATGCAGCAATGAAAACCTTAATGCTGGATGTAGATAGGAGAAAAAAGGCCTCCCCATTAAACACTGAGAAAATAGTAGAAGCAGATATCAGGTGGTCAAGATCAGTGAGAGCATCTTGAAATGCCACTTCCCTTTAACTGGGTGACTACCCTCACAAACTATTCAACACATCATAACTTCTTTACACAGCTACCAACAATCTCGATCACAACTCATACACCATATTCATAGCTTATTATCCCCATATTACAATGTACACACTGCCAGCTATTCAACCTGAACAGACACATTACATGATCAGATTACACCACACTCAACATCGCATGTTCCTCTCTCTCTCACAGTACAAAGTGTGATTATAAGCAACATCAGTAAAACTGGCAGGGGTATTCCTCACCCCTGTGGAGATTACCACACCTGAGGCCATAAATCCATTGAAAATGGTTGTCTCCTCAATTCGAGTCCTCCTTCTCACAATGTACTTAATTCCTTCCCTACACTTTCTTTTTCTCTGTGTATTGTTGAGCCTTGCAGAAAGCCTGCCGTCATTGTCAGGAATAAAAATGAATCTGACAATAACTTTGTGCACAGAGCTTGGAATCCATCCTTCCACTGTAGACGTAGTGACCAATTCATTTGCAGACACAACCATGAGGCAGTTCCTGATGACGGATGTCATAGCTTCCATACTAGCTCATCCAATACCTCACTGCTGCAGAAGATCAGCCTGACACCAGGCAAGATGAGATGCTACCATCAGGGCCGCACATACTTATCTCTGAAGAAGCTTGCAAGGTTTCACCATTGTTCTCTATCGGATTACGAGAGTTACTAAGGTCCACCACATAAAGATGCATCATGAAGGTTCATAAAATGCTCTTTATTTTTATATTCATTCTAAGAATGAGCGTGTTGCTGACTGGACCAGCATTTATTTGTTATCCTTTAATACCCAGAGAATGGTTAAGAGTCAATCACATTGCTGTGGGTCTCGAGACACATGTAAGTCAGACCAGGTAAGGATGGCAGATTGCCTTCCCTAAAGGTCATTAGTAAACCAGATGGATATATACAACAATCAACAATGGTTACATGACTGCCATTAGACTAGATTTCATACCAGATCTTTAAATTTCATTTTCATCATCTGCCAAATTGAGGTTCAAATCCATGTCCTGACAACGTTAGTCTAGTAGTCTGGATTATCTAAATGTAATCACTGTCTCCCCAGCTATGATTCTGAAATGGAGGGAAAATAGATTTCAGTTTTCACTTCTATGAAGATCTGATTTGTATTTTTTGACAAGGTCAGAAAATAGTTTTGAACATTGAGTTCAAGACAGCATTTATAATAAGTCATGTGATTTCATATAACAGTCCATTAAACCAACTGGGGCATTTGTTGACTTGTCTTTTACAGCCAACAAAATCAAAGAGAAGCAAGTTCATTCAGGACAAAAAGGCCCTTAACAGCAGAGGTGCTGTTAGTAGCAATCTCCAAACAGTAAGAATGGGAAGAGGTTCTGAGGTGCTTTGAAGTTATTGTGATAAACGCTCCAGAAGCATAAAACTGTGGGAATGTGAGAGAGGAAGATATCCTACAAGGCTGTGAAGATATGAGTTCAGGGAACTCCTGTAAAATGATAATGTAACTGAATTAGCAGTTTGTTTTATGGGTCTCGGGGAGAGACATTAAATGAGGAAAATAGCATCGAGTAAATGCACAAAAATAGATTGAATGGAAACTAAGTATAGTAATGCCAGCTGAGAAAGAAGTTTTAGTGTGGAAATATGGGTGTCTCTTCACTGAAGTCTGAGAGCCTGTAAGGATATTTTTGGGAGAAAAGCCATGAATTTTTCTTTCGAATGTTTGTATTAAGGTAATTCCATTAGTTCTTGTATAGTATTGTACAGTTTGGGTTTTTCATTTTTGTGTAATGAACATTAATTTTTTTTTGTTAAAAGAACATTGGCAGTCTCTTAAGAATATATTCAGTGACGGAATTCCATGGTAAACAGAAAGAAATGTGTAATATATGCACCCAAGCGAAAGTGAAGACTGATGCTGCTGGAGATTAGAGTCGAGAGTGTGGTGCTGGAAAAGCACAGCAGGTCAGGCAGCATCTGAGGAGCAGAAAAATCGATGTTTCAAGCAAAAGCCCTGCCTGATGAAGGGCTTTTGCCCTAAACGTCGATTTTCCTGCTTCTCAGATGCTGCCTGACCTGCTGTGCTTTTCTAGCACCACACTTTTGAATATATGAACCCAGTTCATTCTGGGATTTAACTTGTCCAGTATTACCATTAGCTGGGATCAAAACAAATGGTCATGTCTCTGTGAAGCACAAACTTGGTGTCCCTTTTCAGGATAACAGTAAATGTATTTTTCACCACTGCCCAATCCTCCCATGACCTTGTAGTTTCTTGTCTGCTAGACAGCTCAGACAGCTGCTTCCATAGTCAAGGTAGTGCAGTTCATAGCTGGGCCTTCGAGGGCCACACCAGTTCAAGGTCATTCTGCCACATCATTTGCAATCTCTGCTGAAGTTCTGCAGTCTTCAACCAGGCGTGCTGCAGCCACAATGTTAGTTCTGCTCTGGAGAACAAAGAAGAAGGTGAATGGAAGACAAATGATACTAGTTGACAACTGGATGGAATATTGGGAGGTTTGTTTGATGAAGTTAGTTGCAATGTTTGTTTTCTAGTCGCTTTTATTTCTGAATTGTGACCATGAGGATGGTGTCATGGTCACAAAAAAGGTACAGGTTTTGTTGAGTAGGCATTTAAGTAGAGGATGGTTAGCTCAGTTGACTGGATGGCTGGTATGCAATGCAGATGTGAACCCACTGTCAGCCACAAAGACCCTCATAATGCAGGGAGGATTCAGGAGCATCGGAATCACTCGTCCTCCATGGAATGCTGTGCTGATGAGAGACGGCCAGTGGAATCATACTCCATCCAGAGATGGTGGTCAGAACACCATGTTGTATTGTGTTTCTGTAATGGAACACCTCCTTCCATTGGGGTCAATAAGAGATAGGGGATGACATCCCCAACACCCTCCCACATCAGGATTCCATGAAGGTCATGTCTGGGGTTATATACAGGTGTCGTCCAGACGGAGGATGCCTCTCAATCCTCAGAATCTCTGCTCCAGACAATTAGAGAACAGACTGAGGCTGTGGGTTGGATGGTTAAGAAGTTGCAGCATTCTGCTGAGTAAGAAGATGAAGATGTCCTTCAGTCAGAACAGCATCTTGAACATTCTACAATGCAGCAGTACGCTCACAGCAGCACAGATAGCACTTCCTCATGAAGCCCTGACTGATAACTGACCAGACCTCTGTCCAATCTGTGTGCCTCTCCCCAGCTGCCTTGTGTGATGTCCCAGACAGGTTGCACAGAACTGACCATGGCCCACTTCCCGGCTGTAAAGCTATGGAGAACCCCAACAGCCTCAAGCAACCGACTGACTGTGTCCAAGCCCCTGCACTGATTCAGAGGCAGAGCTTGACTTTCTGTGTTGGCATCTCCTGACTGACGGCCGTATCCTTGACCCAACGGAGGATTACTCTCATTAGACTTTGAGACATGGTCATTTGGTTGAAGCACATGCAACGTGTTGGCTGTGTATGCTGTTGGTACAGCACCTTGTACAAACTGAGGACTCACACTGCTGTACAGCAACATGTCCATCTCTTTGACTGATCACTGCTGGCAACCTGCCTGGCTTTATATATGTGCTAAAAGGCAAGGCAAGTCAGATGGAAAGTAGGTATTTAAGCTCTGGCTGAGGAGACAATATGCAAAAAGACCAGACATGCACGCAAACTCAAAGTGAGTGAATGTTAAGAGATCAAGAGAGAAGCGCTGGGATGCACTCTGGTTGCATCGTGAGCTGGATGCCCATCCCTACCCACATAATGTCCTGGCACCAGCATTACAGTGAAAGGTGGGTACCAGTATGCTCCAAAATGTAGCATTGAACTGGAGTATTATAAGAGTATTGGAGATGTGCCATGAAAGTGTGGACAGGCTGGAGCACATCCAATACCAATCTCTGTGGACAGGGGCTGTACTGTCCATGGAATGTGCTCCGGGAAGTTGGAGAGTGATGCTCAGAAGCATACAATGAGCGGGTGTCATCAGGTACCATCTCTGACTTTCATATCACAAATGGTCATCATCTAGTTTCTATCCGGTGGGTGACAGAATTTTAAAGGCATATAATTGGTCAAGATTAGTCAATAATGGCATACTAATACATACACCTGGGTGCAAAGACACTCTCACTCATGAGATTCTTGTCTCACCATTCAATACTTGGTTCAGAATCAAGGGAGAGCTAAATCAAAATGGGGCTGGAAGGGACATTGATGCACCTCAGCCTTCATGGGACACATCTTCTCAAAATACATCAAGTAGGTAGCACGCTAGCTGGAATGGACATAACCACAAAAAGAAACAGGCAGTCAGGATGTATGCATCTCTTACTTGGACCTATTGATAGCTCCTTTAGTCTGGTCAAGCACACAGCTCTTGGGTGACAGAATAGCACAATCAACAAACTAACACAGCACAAGTAAGACTGACCTTTAGGACCGTGTAATAAGAATCATAAGTCCAGAACCAAAAATGAAGAAAAACAAGGAGGAAGGACAATATCAAAATAAAATGGGAGGGAGAAATAATACACTCCAGCCTCCACCACACTCACCTAAAGCACTCAGCTCTTTGTAATCTAGAAATAAATCCATCACCAAATTTACAAATATTGTCCACTGGGGCAGTATGACAATAACCAAAAAATCAAAAAGGAGGGAAAACAGGATGAAATCAAAATAAGTTGAAAGGGGAGTTAATTCTCTCCACATTCTGTGACCCATGCCTATCCCCGCAGCCAGCTCCTGTTTTAAAAAATAAATCCATCACCAAATTTACCAGTCACCCAGTTGTAAATTACAGGGGACAACCTTTCAGGGCAATAGTCCTCAACTATATTTTTTAAAGTAGATCCAGTACCAAATTAACAAAGCACCCAATTAATTAATTAGAAATATAGCCCACCAGGGGCAATGTAACAGTAACAAACATCTGAAAGGGGAGGAATCAAGGAACAGGACTAAATCACAATGGATTCAATGGGGAACATCATGCAGTCCAGCCTCTGTGGTTGCTGGTGGACACTGTATGCTCATTCTTGAAGTTAATGAACACAGTCATGGAAGAGGGACAGGTGGTCGGGAATTACGACATCCCCCATGACCTAATGCTTGTGCCTGCCAATGGCTCCTTTAGCCAGACCCAGGAGGAGATCCTCCTATCTGCCTAATCCCCTCTGCACAAAGTGCGTGAAGATAAGCCAACTCACGTTATTTGTAAACCCACACCAAATCACCCACTCTTCTAAACAAACAAACCAAAAAAAAGGAGACATTGAGTCGAGATGCTACATAAATTGGTGAGCGTTGTATACCATTAGCATTGGTGATGTTACTGGGTGTTAGCAGAGCTCAAGTGAGTGTGAGGAAGCAGAGAGGAGATGGTGGCACTTGCCCTTGTGGAACAAGGAAAATCATTAACCTTCTTTTGATACTGTTAAGCATTTCTCTTGATGTACAAAACCAAAGTCTAGGCCAATGGTATCTGGCATCATGGCCTCCTGTGGTGCTCCACGGGAAAGAGGATGGCTCTTGAACCAACACCTTTCAGTTCAGGACTCAAAATGTTAACTCTGTTTTCCTCTCCATAGATACTGCCAGACTTGCTGAATTTCTCCTGCATTCTCTGTGTTTATAAGAGGATGGTTCTCTTTTCCATCCCGCCTGCAAGACCTCTGGTCCCTTTGACTGAGGAAAACATTTATGATTAATCTTGTTGTCGTAACTAGATCATCAGGTTCAAGAGCTGTATCCCTGATCAAAGTTGAAAAAAGTTTTGTCAGGTCTGAGATGCTGCCTTCTGCTGGAGCACATGCAAATTCTGTGTCTTCTGTAAAGGAAAGAAGAAAACATGTAATATATGAAAATCAAATCCATATTTTTAAAAAGAAAACCCATGGTTAGAGAATTCCTTATGCACTGGAAATATAACACTAAGGTTGTATCAACCTTGCCATTTAGTGTGAGAAGTTTGATGGAAAACATAACCTCCATATAATAGCATGTCACAATTCAGTCAATTTTAGCCTTATGTTTCAGAGCATTCACAGGTTGAAAGATAATTTTTAATACCAGTAAATAATTTGATATTACTACAACTGATTTATTTATGTTTATTTCAAGCATAAAATATAATTATTGAATCTGAAAATTAACCATTACTAAGTTGATTTTTAAAATATTATTGATAGACAAAAATTACTTTTTGAAATATTGCAAAAAAAATTAGGTCAATCAAAGATGGCTAATTTACATGATTGCAGGCAGATGAATTGATAACAAAGACACTGTCTCAATGTTAACACAGCCGATTAGGTCAAGTTTTTACCCTCTGAGCTCTTTTCCTGTAAGTGACGCGTTCTGATGTGAAACAAGCAACATGTCAAAGCAAGTTGAAAGATGTAGGCATTTTATGCCATGTCACAATGACAGGCCGATGAATATTTGGGCCATTAGGGGCTTATTAGTGAATAAATGACCAGATGGTTCACTGATGCACAGAGATGGACAGAACTGGATGCTACTAATCAGCACTGTCTGTACTTGGTGTCAAATCACATGACACAGTAACCCATGGTTACTGAATAAAAGTTTCCATTAGCAAGTCAATTTTTCAATGTGTTCACTGTAAACACTAGACCCCAGTACTATAAACCTATATGAAACTCAATGTACTTATAAATAACAAAATTCATCAGAAAAGAACAGAATGTTAGGAGGAATGAATATAATGCAGTTCATGTTAATAAATAAATAATACCAGGTTTTATTTTAAGGCAGCTGCAATATTCATATTTGAAAACTTAATATGAAAAAAGCTAGAATTGTTCTTCACATCAAGAGCAATATCTAGAGGAACAATTTTTTGAAGAGGTTAGCAACTTAAAACAGTCACATTAACACATCTGAAATCCATTGGTTGCTAAATTAAGACAATACACAAGAGAAAATTTAAGGATGATTTTTTGAATAGTGCTTTTTTTAACCATTTCCAAAAATGTACAAATATTTCACCAATCCCTCGAGGATCTTGGTAATATTTTACAGCCAAACATTAAAAAAACTCGAAGTTTTGTTGTTCACTTGGGAACTGCATTAGGAAGTTGCCTGCCTGAATTGCTCAAGAGACACATACTTCAATCAGTTATGCAGTCAGTTCAGATAAATGAACCATACATATATATAAATGTACATCATTAAAATGGAGCTGTTGGACACAGCTTAGATAATTGTTCAGTTCTTATCTGTGGTATTCAGATCTTAACATACTATAGTAAAACCAATTTCATTTTTTGCACATTTTCGTTCATTCAGATTGCCATTTATTAAATATCAGTTACTTTCAAAATCGGTCTTAATAAAATATTGTGACAGAAAGTGGGCATCTTATAGGAATAAGAAATCAAACACAATGACCTAATATTTATTTTCAGTAACAACAGTTCTGCTTTTCAAAATAAAACACTCTGTTAAACTGCAGAACTGGGTTCAAGCATAATTAAGAATTTGGGAAGAGTTGGGCTTCTTTGGGAGAAATTTACAACATGCAGCTGATCTGGGCAAAGAAAACATTCCAGGAAATGCTTGGTTAAATACACTGATCTCATTTCATTGAAATCAGTAACAAACTAATATCAATAGCAATAGGATATAATACAAAAATGTGTATTGTTGGCATCTTATTATGTGTGCTTAAAATAGTGTGTGATTATTACATATCATACGCTAATTGCAGTTCATTAATGTTAAACCGTAATGGCATCAGACCCCAGTTAATGGGCTGTAAAGCTTCTGCAGTGATACACAGCAAATAAAAACAAGTTAATGAAGTCAGCCATTGAAACTGCATTACATAACCTGAATATATGATTTCCTAAAGCTGGTTTGTGCTTGTCACCAATACCCAAAACAACATATTTAACAATTTTTCCCATGCAAGACGCACTTCAAAAAAAACAAACATATAGCTTAAATTTAAAGAAAAAACTGGTAGTCTTTAATGTAAATTATACTTTTTTTCTGTGGTTTGTTTAATCAGCGTATGTAATAATGCATCTGTGATATCAATTTGACACTGTTGATGAATATTGAGGTGTTATGACCAGACAACACTTAGCTTTCATGTTATTGTTAGCCCTTTTACCCTGTGTCATGAGAACAGTTTACATCCATTTATGACTCTTGCTTGCGTTGTTATTGACATCCCAAGATGTTGGTATTGGAATGGAAGTGTATTACAGACTGACTTCATTATTCAAGATCTCTACAAGCTCTGCCTTCAACATGTTTTAAACAGCACACGACAAATCTACACTTGTCATCTAGATTATTATTGGACTATCAATTATATGGGCACCTTTCAATTAGTATCAAGAAATCTCACAATAAAATAGCAGTTTGGTCAGATATTAAGATTTCACTTGCCTCCAGACAGTGAAGAATCCGGAGACTACATCTCCCTTCACAGATTGGCTGGCGATGGTGCGCTGATCTGAATGGTCTGTTATTATAATTTTGGAAGGTAGACAAGAATAGATTATAACTGAATGAGTCATAGGTGAGTAGATATGTGACAGAATTAAATAAGGAATTCAAACATAACCAAACAGCCATTACATTAAATTCCATGCATATATTAAAATAAAATTATTTCAAGATTTTGTTATTACAAAAAAATTACCTTAAGAATAGATTCCTACAGTGTGGAAACAGGCCCTTCGGCCCAACAAATCCATACCGATCCTCCGAAGAGTAACCCATCCAGATCCATTTCCCTCTGATGAACTCTATGGGCAATTTGGCACAGCCAATTCAGCTGGCCTGCACGAGGAAACCCACACAGACACGGGGAGAATATGCAAACTCCACACAGTCACCCAAGGCTGGAATTGAACCTAGGATCCTGGTGCTGTGAGGCAGTAGTGCTAACCACTGAGCCACAATGTCACCCCATTGATATGCTTTCATGGATTTTTCTTAAGATGGGGAATTTATATGTGTAAAAACTAACATAAAAATAGGCTACTCCGCCCCTCAAGCCTGCGCCACCATTCAAATGCATCCTGGCTGTTTTGTATTTCAACTTCACAGCTCCATGTCCCTTGATTTTCATAAATCAAGTCATGCTGCCATCATGGCACAGAAAAAAGACATTTGGCCTATCAAGTCAATGTGGTTTATGTGGAGGCATCTAAACCATTCTGTTCCTCTGCACCATCACCGTAGCATGCAGGTTTATTTCGCCATTAAGTGCCCAGTCAATTTTCTTTTGAAATCATTGACCCTTTTCCATTCCACCACTCTTGTGTCAGTAAGGTGCAGGTCATTAGCACTCACTGCATTATAAGATTCTTCCTCATATCCTCTGCATTCTCTTGACCAAAATTTTGAACCTGTGTCCCCTAATGCTCATGGAGCAGCTTTTCTTTGTCTACCTCATCTAAGCCTGTCATTACCTTGTACACTATCAGATCACTCCTCACTCTCCTTAACTGCAGTGAGAACAAGCCTAGCTTCTCAAGTCTAACCTCACAGCTAAAATGGTTCATCTCTGGACTCGTTCTATTAAATGTCTAATGCACTGTCATAAGTGTGGAGTCAGGAACTAGAGGCAATCTTCTCATGTGATCTAACCAGAGCTTTGCAACTTTTTGGTGTAACATTCCTGTTTTTGTGCTTAATGTTTATATTTATGAAGTCCAAGATCCAACATGCTTTGAAAACTACCAAGAGCTCAATTTTAGAGTTTTTTTTTGTTCAGATTTTGCTATTGCACACAGAGAATCCAGAGCAGAATGTGAAAACATTTGGCAGCATGCCGAAAAAGACAAGTAGCTTTTGGTTAACTGAGCCCAAACCTAACAGAAATCAATCAGTCTTAGTATCGGAAAGTTCTATTGCCCATGTATTCACAGCCTTTTGTGGAGTGGGGGAGAGGGATGGGAAAGACTGGGGAAATTGTGGATTTCACCAACATTTGTGTGGAAAATGTGTTCCCAACTGCTCTTCCCAATAGCCTATATTTAATTTAATTATCTTCCCATATTCTTGATTTCCCCCATTACAGGAAATGGCTCCCTGAATCTGTTCGATCATGTACAGCTTATCAAAACAAGTGAATGCACTAATGGAACCAGGAAGAGGGAGTGAACAAGAATATTTACATCATCCTCATTATAACATAGGGTTACCATATTTCTGTTCAAGGGAAACCAAGCTCAAGGCACATGCAATGTCCCCATTTTTGGAAATGGATAAGAATTATTAAATGACGATGGTGATCTACAGAAATAATTTGCCATGTGAACATCCCTCACTTTATCAAAAATGTTTACTCTAGTCTCCAAAACACACTGCTCTTTTTATACATCAAAACCATCATTGGCCACTGAAGCTTTCGCATTGTGAAGAAAAGCATCAAGACTGAATGAGCTCATTTCAGGTAAAATAAAACGTCGTGAATCACCAAATCTGATCAACGATTCTCTTTATTTTTGCCACTATGTTGCTTAAATTGCCCCTCCTTTTGATCACTCTCCTGTTTATTTAGTTCACAGTCAGCTCCAATTATAGATTCCTTTCTGTGAAGGAACAAAAATGTTCAACAAGTAATTCCACCACAAGTTAAAATCATTTGTGAGTTATCCAATCAACCTGTTTGTTACTCTCTAAAACCTCAGTCTTTATAGAACAATACGATGAATTGTTTTGGATTTTTGTTTAATACATCAGCGAGCACTGAGGCAGATCAGTAGTCAGTGATGCCAGACAATGAGGTCTGAGTTGAGATGTTGATATAAAACCTTGTCATTGTCAGGCTTAGTGTAACCCAGATCCTGTTGTATTGGACAGGTCACGTTCATAATATAAATGCTTTTCTTTCAAATAGTAAGCTATTGTACTTTCTACACGCATCACATATCTTTGTTGGAGTGTCACTTCCACAGCGCTTGAACCTGTGATCATGAAGGTGTGGAGCAAGACTGTAACTCTTTGAGCTCTGTAATGATATTGACACTCAAATCAAAAACTAAACAAGACCACAATTTATTAGGCAATATCTAAAAATTGTCTGTTGCTACATTTCCTGAATTGTAAAATATTTCAAAACTTACAATATCTTTTGCAGAGACTTGTAACCAAGGTTATTCAGTACACTGTGGGTTAACTTGATCCTAATTATCTGGTTAACCTTTTGAGCATTTATGTTGTCATCACTCTTGAAATGTACTAGTAATCATTTCAAAAGCAGCTTATTTTAAATGTTAATGCAATGCCAATATTTTGATGCGGGGTTGGAAATATGCAGAATAATTTCTTAAATTATGATCTTCTGCTAAAAAAAAGAAAAGTAATTATGCTACCTTTGGTGCAGAAAAGTGACTTCAATTCTTGAAGTGTTATCTGTAGATCCTAACTGTAACTATTCGTTCAACAAAGAAATGTAGCAAGAATTGTAACAGTGAAATTGTACTTCAGAAGTGAGGCTAGGCTATTAGACTTGCCAGTTGCATTGTACCTCTCAAGATGTCTATTTTTTTCAAACTAATTCTTCCAACTATTTGGTTTGTGGGTTTATTTCATGCTTCCTCATGATCAGAAAGTAAACCTTTAAAATAAATATATTCTGAGCAACAATTGAACGTTAAAATATCAACAGTTTTGAAAACACCCAATCAAAATAGATTTGATTCCAGTCATATTAGTAATTACATTTATCTTTGCTGAGTGAGTGTGTGGTAAGGGTGTTCATTGTATGGCTGTTCCTGAATGTTAAAGGTCGTATGTCAGTTTTATGGGAGTAGAGTAGGCTGTGTCTAATGAACTGCTGTTACAATATGTTTTGAATATGAATACATTAATTTTTTAAATGTCTTTCAAATATCCTCATGCATCAGCCTTTTTAACACTGATAATTTGACAGTGGACCCTGGTTCTATCTGAGTGAGCTCATTGGTGCTTACTGCACACCTGCGCCTATCCATGCATTAAACTTTGATCATAAGGCTCCACGCAAATGAACTGTCAGATCATTACTGCATTTGATGCAATATAATCTGTCTAGAAATTAGCATCTCCCATCCACACAGGAATTTCACAGCACATAGGCCAATGCAGTATTTGAATATGCATTTGTGGAGATTCATATCCATTCCCAATCCCTAGAGAGTACAAGTTGAGAGCAGATTTGTGAATTAGCATGTCGAGTGGGAAGAGTCCTTCATTTCAGCTGCTGCAGATGCCGCTCCCTCTCGTTCATTACAGTTGCATTTCATCAGCTTTATGATGTCCACATGTCAATTGAGTGTGAGGATTTTGCACACAAAAGAGCCTCGGGGAAAACGACTTCACTGCCTAATCAACTGATTATCATACCTCAAATGGGCTGCAGTATGCAGATGGAAAAACATGGCTAGCAAGGGTAAAAATCAGAGAACATAACAGCATCTAAGCATTAAGTCAAAATACCAGCAGACATAAAATGCAGTGATAGCAGAGAGGGCCTCTATTCACTTCACAGACCTTCTACCTTATGCTTTAACAAAAGTGCCTAACATACACAGATGCACTATTTAACAATGCTGTCCCCTGCTTTCATCAAAAGTGGGTAAGGTTGCCGAGCTAAGCTCTGAAGAATAAAGGGGAGCAGGTCCCTAGTGATAGGCAAAAGCTGAACATCGATGCCAGCTTCCATCTGTCATGATAGCCTATCTCTGAACCTTCAATCTGTCAGAAGCTTGCTGCCTCGCTGAAGGCTCCAGGAGATTTGGTGCACTAAACACATTTGACAACAGCATTATCGCTGCAAGGAGCCAGGCAAAATGCCATCAATGTGTTAATTGAAGCTAGATGTGTAAACTGTCACTTCTCATCTTTTTTAACACCACCAATGCCAACATCATGCACATAATTTCTATATGTTACAAACATAGAATTATGTCATACCTGGTGGCGTGAACTTCCCCCATTTGTGAACAATATGCATTTTACTACTGCTGCATTACAAACCTTTCAGAAATAGTTAATTTTATTCTTTTGAATTTATTGTGGTTTACCAAGGTATGTTTTAAATGAAAAATGTAGTGACTGCATTGAGTTTACATTTTGTAGATCTCCCCAGATGTCTTTGAAGTTGTAAAGTTACCTCCACCATCCACATAATTAACATTTGTTTATGAACATATCTGATGTTGGATTTACATAATCTATAATATGCTTAGGCAGAATGGCCACGTGGCTATCTTCTGTATTATTGCATTCCATTCTATGGGTGGAGGAAGTGCTAATCTGATTCCAATCTCAAAGCAGTTGCGAGATTATAGCAATGGAAAGATGTTTTAAATTTGTAAACCTGACTCCAACCTGCCCACTTCCAGTGTTAATGGAAGTGAGCCAGAGGTGGGCATGTGGGAGGTTGGCGAAGTATTTGGCCAACATGCCCTCAGGAGATAGATTGGCCACTGAAAGGAGACTGATCTTCTCTTTTCTTGAAGTTTGATTTTAAATACACATAGGTTGAGATTTATATGACTTGTTAAATCGAAAGGTTGAGAGGAATGAGAAGAGCTGAATCCATCAAATAAGTGGCTCCAGTGTACTCTGGTGGATTAGGATGAACAGAACTGTTCCTACAGGGTGAAGCAGCTTACCTCCACACAATCAGACCCTCTGTAATCAGCTGACTTTGTAAGCCCATGTAATTGACTAACACTGCAATGTCTGACTAACTCCTACAGTATCCAAATCTCTCATGCAATTTTCAAATATCTCCCACATTGTCCAGGTATCTCCGTAATGATCAATATTAATGACTTGGATGACGGAAGTGAATGTCTTATAGCCAAGTTTGCAGATGACACAAAAATGGGAAGGCAAGTGTGATGTTGACGCAAATAGTCTGCAGAGGGATATAAACTGGTTAACCAAGTGGGCAGAGTCTTGGCAGATGGAATATAATGTGAGAAAAACATGACAATATGCACTTGAGTAGGAAGAATAGAAGAGCAAAATATTACTCAATGTGGAAAAACTGCAGATAGCTGCAGCACTGAGGGATTTGGAATCCTTGTGCATGAATTATCAAAAGCTAACATCCAAGTTCATTGGGAAATAAGGAAAGCAAATGGACTGTTGGCCCTTATTTCAAAGAGAATAGACTATAAAAATAGCCAAAATTACCAAAAAAACACTGATCACACCGTAGCTGGAATACTTGTTCGCAGTTTTGGTCCTTTATCTAAGGAAAGCTATACTGGTGTTGGAGACACTCCTGAGAAGTTCACTAGATTTATACTGGTTATGGAGGGACTATCCTATGAGGAATAGTTAAGTAGTTTAGGTTGTACACTTTGGTGTTTAGAAGAATAAGTGGAGACCTTATTGAGACAAAAAAGCTTCTTCGGGGGTTTGACAAGGGAAATGAAGAATGTTTGTTTCCCCTTGTGGGAGAGTCTAGGACCAGAAGGCATATCCTCAGAGTGAGGGGTCACCCATTTATTTGCTCTCAGAAGGTAGTCAATCTGTGAAATTATTTACCACAGAGGGCTGTTGAGGTTGGGTCATTAAGCGTGCTCAAGTCTGAGACAGACAGAATTTTAAGCAGTAAGGGAACTGAAAATTATGGAAAAAAGACAGGAATGTGGAGATGAGGCTTATCAGATCAGCCATGACCACATTGAATAGTGGAATTGAATGAATGAGCCAAATGGCCTACTTATGGGTCCTATGTCTTATGGACCTATGGTAAATAATTCCACAATATTCAAATGTCCATCACGTTATTCTATTATACTGTCACAATTTTCATAATGTCACAAACTTCCCAGAACATACAAAAACCTCTGTGATATCAAAATGCATCTTCAACCATTGAAAAAGTCTTTCCAATATTTCCACAATATCTGAATGCCTTGTCCAATTCATCCCCCCTACGGCAACATCAGAATCCCTACCTCAGCAATGTCCAGTTTACCCCCATCCCTCAACTCAACAATGTCTGAGGACCTCCCACAGCATTCAGATGCTACCCATGATGTTTGATTCAGCTCCTAACCCCATGACATCAAATTCACATCACAAACCAGATAATGCTGTTCACCCCAGAAACAAGGAATCTTTCATTCACTGCCCCTTTTCCCCACCAGCCATGCAAAGTTAGAATCTATCTTCATCCTCAATATAATATTGTGGACCTCCCATCCCAGTGGTGTCCAATTCTTAGTGGAATGCTTGACTTTAGGAGATTGTCTGAAAATCCTACTCCTCCCCTTTCCTTCACTCACTTTCTGACTCTGAATGAATATTGTGAGGACCAGAACAGTCAAGGTTCCCAACGTTATTACATTTCCAGATGGCACATACCAAAACATTAAGCTCTCAGGTGAGGAGAGATAAAAAGCTGCCTTTCTTTATTCACCCATCTCCTTGGTTGGTTACATGAAGGTTAGTTTACAAAAGGATCACTTTCCTGTGGATGCCTCTCTCACAGACCAAATTAATTCTTTATGTATTAAAAGCAAGCCAACTTCTTCCTTTTTTCCCGTTATGTTCACAGCCTGAGCTAACTTCCCGGAGATAACAGTTCAGTTGTAGTGCATTTTGTCCCATTTAAATCCAACACTACCCTGACATTCTCTCTTTTTCTCTTTGATTTTTCCTTATTTTTCATTTTGTTCTCTGTCTCTTTCTTCTCTCTCTCTCCCTTCCCTCTTTCTCTCTGGGGCAATTTTATAGCATCTGAGTGGTGTGGGCTATGGTAAGAGTTGTGGTAGAATCAGACAAGTAGTGCAGTGAGGCCTAGGTCAGTGTTAGGAGAATCACAGACCTTCTTTCATAGCGCGTTGCCAATTAAGGAAAATTATTGCTTGTTGAACACATTGTTGAGGGTCCGAGTTACCTCAGTAATATTCAGCTTCCTATCTTCCCAAAAGCACCAAACAAGCTAGATGTTGTAAAAACTCATGGTGGAAACCAAAGCAGGTACATGCCAGCTCACAGCATCCTGGCATTACCTTGCCACAGCAATTAGTGCCGTCAAACAATGATGTAGTTTGCTTTGCTGGTCAGCAGTCCTCAGGCAAGGGGGCAGGCATCTTACTGTATAGTAATGTGCACTATGTACCAGCAGCTATGGCAACACCCATCAGTCAAGGGATCCAGACATAGTTAGACAAGGGAAACCTCCTACACCAGTCCTTGGGATTGCCCACAGCCAGGCATCCAGCACTTTGCAATCTCTTTTTACAAAAATTGGTTTCAAAGTGACAGCTTAACTGCAGAAATTCTTTTTGTTTCATTTATAACTTCAAATTGCGGCTACAAGCCCCACATTTGTTAGTGACCAGACCCCTGGATGAATTCCCCAAGTTATTACGGTTCTAGACTGATACCCCAAATTATTAAATTGCATGGTGAAGAGTGATGAACTGGTTCTCTTTCTTTGTCCACCTATGTCATGGCCTAGCAGCAACAAGGTTAATTCCTCCCCTATGGATGCCTTTCTCTCAGAACAGATGAACCTATGTTTTAAAAGGAGCCAATTTAATCAGGCCTTCTTGAGTTAATAGAAAAGTGAGTGTGTTAGGGTCGAAAGAAGAGAGGAAATAATAATTTACATAAATGATTTGGATGCGAGCATCAGAGGTAGAGTTAGCAAGTTTGCAATGATACCAAAATTGGAGGTGTAGTGGACAGCGAACAAGGTTACCTCAGATTTCAGCAGGATCTGGACCAGATGGGCCAATGGGCTGAGAAGTGGCAGATGGAGTTTAATTCAGATAAATGATAGGTGCTGCATTTTGGGAAGGCAAATCTTAGCAGGAATTATATACGTAATGGTAAGGTCCTAGGGAGTGTTGCTGAACAAAGAGACCTTGGAGTGCAGGTTCATAGCTTCTTAAAAGTGGAGTCGCAGGTAGATAGGATAGTGAAGAAGGTGTTTGGTATGCTTTCCTTTATTGGTCAGAGTATTGAGTACAGGAGTTGGGAGGTGAAAGATGTTGGGAAACTTGAAAGGGTTCAGAAAAGGTATACAGGGATATTGCCAGGGTTGGAGGATTTGAACTATATGGAGACGCTGAACAGGCTGTGGCTGTTTTCCCTGGAGCTTCAGAGGCAGAGGGGTGACCTTATAGAGGTTTACAAAATTATGAGGGGCATGGATAGGGTAAATAGACAAAGTGTTTTCCCTGGGATTGGGGAATCCAGAATTAGAGGGCATAGGTTTAGGGTGAGAGGGGAAAGATATAAAAGGGGCAACTTTTGCTATATATTGCCATATATTGGTTTAGTGCAGCACTTTTGTGGCACACTCGTTTGAATGTCAATCTATTGATGTCAAAGCAGCAATTTTGCAAGGAGAGCATTTTCAACAAAGTATTTTTAAAGCCTCCAAAAAAAGTTAGAATCATAGAAGGTGAAATAATGGAAGCTAAACAAGGTTGTTTAGGGGCTAAACAATGCATTAAGGTTGTGGTATTTTCCAGTTAGTTCTATTTTATATAAGGGGCAACTTTTTTCATGCAAAGGGTGGTACATGTATGGAATGAGCTGCCAGAGGAAGTGGTGGAGGCTGGTACAATTGCAACATTTAAGAGGCATTTGGATGAGTTTATAAAAAGGAAGTGTTTGGAGGGATAAGGGCCAGATGCTGGCAGGTGGGACTAGAATGGGTTGGGATATCTGGTCAGCATGGATGGGTTGGACCGAAGGGCCTGTTTCCATGCTGTACATCTCTATGACTCTATAATGCACAGCAAATACAGACAGATCAGACATAGGACATGACTCCAGAAGAAGATAAAAATTAAAAGATATACATATGGGTTTCCATGTGTTGTTGTGAACAGTAAACAGTGAAACATTGATGGCTAAACAGTCAATTTCAGGATTCTTGGTTTTGTAGGTCAGTTGAATCATTGTTTTTCTGCTTCCTTTTGTTAGTGGATAGTCTGCTGGCTGCTAGCAATCTGAGCAAAAGAGTTCTTTACTTGCAATGTCAGGGTGACTGCTGGTTGAACTTTTAGCTGGGGCCTTCACAGCATGGTACCTTTCAACCCAATTTGAACCAACTCTCACTTCTTCCCTTTCTGTTAGTTTTACTTTTTACACTCTCTGTCACCATGTCCTCCTTCCCCTCCCCCCAACCCAGTATGTTCGTTCAAGTTTGGAGGTTAAACACACTATTAATCTGCCATTCTCACATTCAGACCACTTAATCTGAACCATCAATGTCTTTTCTCACCCAGCATTCTACTCCCACCAGCACCCCCCCCCCGAACTATAACATAAATGCTGTCCCCTTCACACTTCACTTCAGCTCTGATGAAAAGTCATCTCAACTTGAAACATTAGCTTCCTCTCAGCCATGAATGCTGTCTGACCCATTATGATCTCCAGCATTTGTTGTTTTCAGTTCAGATTCCAGCATCTGCAGTGATTTGCTCCTGCATTGTTTTGTTTGATGAATATACATACAGAAAGTGCTTCTGGTGATCAAAAGAACAATATAGCAGCGAGGGAGAAAGACAAGACTTTCCAACTGTGGGAAAAAATATATTTTGATTTGATTTGATTCACTGTTGTCACTTGTACTGAGATACAGTGAAAAGTATTGTTTTGCATGCTAATCAGACAAATAATAGCTTACATAAGTACATAAGGATAGTCGAATATAATGCAGAATGCAGAGAATGAAGGTGCAGAGAAAGATCAATTCTAATATGTGAGATGCCTGATCATAAGTCTGATAACAGCGGGGAAGAACTTGTTCTTAAATCTATTGTTTTGTGTTTTCAAACTTCTGTATCTTCTGTTTAATGAAAGACAAGGGAAGAGACTACAACCGGGTTGGGCGGGGAGGTTGGGGGGTGGGGGGTCCTTTGATTATGCTGGCTGCTTTCTTGATGCACCAGGAAGTATAGATGGAGTCAATGGAAGGAAGGCTGGTTCTCATGATGAGCTGAGTTGTGTCCACAACTCTCTGTAATGTCTTGCGGTCTTAGGCAGAGCAGTTGCCATATTATTGGATTGCCATATATTGGTTTAGTGCAGCACTTTTGTGGCACACTCGTTTGAATGTCAATCTATTGATGTCAAAGCAGCAATTTTGCAAGGAGAGCATTTTCAACAAAGTATTTTTAAAGCCTCCAAAAAAAGTTAGAATCATAGAAGGTGAAATAATGGAAGCTAAACAAGGTTGTTTAGGGGCTAAACAATGCATTAAGGTTGTGGTATTTTCCAGTTAGTTCTATTTGACTTAAAGATTGTTGTGTTTAGCTAGAAAGAGATCCAGCGCAGTTTTATTGGAGCTGGGAAGAAAGGGTAGAAGGCATTTTGTTAATGCACGCAGTCGATGCGGAGGATCTAAGGCATTTGATGCATTTATGAAAGACACACTTCTGAAGGGATTCAAAGTTAGAAGGAAGGCTTTAAAAACTTATAAATAAATACGATTGGGCAACAGATTAAACTGAAAATAACTCTGAATCAACAATCTCACCTAGAACATGTTAATAAGATCCTTATGAATTGGGCCAGATCCTTTCTGAAGAAAACCCTATCTTCAATGAAAAAGCAGTTCAGTTGAGAAGCTTGGCAGAGTATTTAAACAGGTATGCGCTCTAATTAGATTGGGTGTGTGCTATGATGTATTGGAATTAAGAAGCATGCTAAAATAAGCTATTGTTGGGGTAAGTGCTGAAAGCAAATAAGACCTTGAAAAAATTAAGTTTAGAACAGTCTTTACACTCAAATTTTCAGAAGGAATGAAATTAGTCATTTTTACTGAATTCTCACATGCTAATCTTCCCAATGGTAATTCAAAAACAGCAAGATTCATTATATTTTTAGTGAGGGAAAATGATAGATGTTATCCATTAGCTTGGCAATTGAAAAACATAAAGACGGTAGTTAAAAGCTCCTTAGTTGCAGAGATACTTAAGCTGGTAGAAGTAACAGATATGACTATGTATTCATTGTGTATTTGTGGGAATTATATTAGAGGCAGGTGATAAAAAACATGCCTATCGAATGCCATATTAATAACTGTTTAATCTGGGACAAATTTGGCGTACCAAAAGGTGTCTCACAAAAGATGTTGAGAGGTGATCTCATGGGCATGAAAGATATATTGGAAAGAAAGGAAAGCTTTTAAAGAAAATGGGAAGATATAAGCCATCAGCTATTGAATTGTTTTACAAAAAGAAGTGCTTGTCGAAAACATTTGATGCATCTCCTTATAGCGAGACACTTTGTGTTATAATGAATAATGAGACCACAAAAATATCCATGCTGTAATCTTATTGAGATTCCTTCTTATTGAGATTTCAAGAGATGAAGAAGGGAATATGGAGTATATTAAAGATTGGTTTATACAACTGTATAATAATTTAACATGAAGTACTATCATGTTGTTTTTTCTGAGTTCCTCTTATGATGTTTGTTTATGTTATTGAAATGGCTTATTGCAAAAAGAGGGGAATTTGTTAGTACCTAATAGATTCTGCAAATGGATGTTAATAGTTGAAGGTTATAAAGTAAACTCATGTTGTGTATCGATTAGTTAATTAGTGTCCCTGCTTCTGAGCTAGGGGGCCTGGGTTCAAGTCTTACCTATTCCAGCTGTGTATAATAACATGTCTGAACAGATTGATTAGAAAATATTGACTGAAATGTGTATGTTAGGGCTCTTGTATTGCAGAGGTAGTGTCCCTAGCTGTGATCCAGGAGGGCTTGGGTTCAGGTCTTTATCTGTTCTGGAGATGTGGTATAACAGCTGTGAACAGACTGATTATGAAATATCTACTGAAATGTGCTATGGGTCTTATGACACAGCAGTACACATCTACCTATGGGCCAGAACGTCTGGGTTCATGTTGAATCTACCATGGAAGTGCATTATAACATGTCTGAACAGCGTGATTAAAAAAAAGTACTGAAATGTGTTTAGGGTTCTTGTGGTGCAATAGTAATGTCCCTACCTCTGAGCCAGGAGGCTTGGGTTCAAGTCGCACCCACTCCAAAGGTATACAATAACACAATATAACAGACTTTCAGACCAAGATTGATGGAAAGCAAGGGCCAAGTTTCTGTACTGACAATAATTATTATTTATTATAGGTAATTCAACTAGCTACAGGCAAACCAATACAAACCATTGCCATATAACTCTACTGTCTAAAACTTTAATCCTTTGGTAACCCCTTTTTGCATACATCCACATAGCCAAACAAATAGGGAAAACAGATTATTAATAGAGATGGGGAAAGCTGGAAGGTCAAGTTCAGTGGTCTTTGTTTCCTGATCCTGAGGTGATCCTGTGAGGGCTAGCTAGACCTCTGGTGTTCAACTTTCTTTTTCTGGAAGCTTCCATTGGTTTAAGAAGTATGGAACAATTGATTCATTTAGAAAATGTTTCTAATTTATCAATTCAAAAGTCAAGTTCACAGGAAAAGAAATTGGTCTTCGTCAAGTTGAAACTGAGTTTATTTTTACTGCGGAGAGCAGCAACTTCAGTTGAGAAGAACAACACACACATTTGTCGCTACCTTGGCTCTGGGTGGCTGTGTCTCTACAGCTTGTTTCCAGTTCCAACTTGCTCAGTTAACTGAGAACCAATCAACTTCATTTGTAAATAATACCTCAGCTCCTGATTGTCTGCATGTTGCAGGAACCCATAACCACACAAAAAAAGAGTTCACAGTAGGTGTGACATTATTGCAGCAGTCCTGGCAAACTGCTGTTTTTTAAAAAAAACAGTTCTTGCTTCTTGCAGTCCACAGTTTTTTATAAAAAACACAAAAATGAGAGACACTATTCTTACACAGTACTACAAAAAAATTGTCAATTAACATTAAAAGTGGGACACTGTGAAATTCTGACACACACATTGGCATTACTGCTGGAATGGAACTAAATGCCACTGCTTTTTCTTGCCATGAAATAACATGTGCTACCATCATTTGGTAACTAATGGGATATGTTCATGCTTGAGGGTTCTTGTGATTCTCAGTTAAATAGTGGCACATGGACAGATGCATTGTCATGGCAAGTCCTGATTGCAGTCTTGCTACAGAATAGTATGACCAATTCTTTGCACGAGTGAACACTCCCAGAGACTCACCTACTGCCCCTAGATCGGAAAGGTGGGGGGTTAGGTGGGGTGGAGGTAAAGTGTGGATAATAGCTCAGGAAATGTTACACAGCAAAATTCTAGACTAGTCCCTGAGTAACTCCAGAGTTGATCCCATACCATTCACATTGACCACTAACTACCCCGCCCCACATGAACCTCCCCTTTTGACTAATCCCTGACCTCCAGACTAGCATCCAATACTTGACACCCTATCTACCTGTCACCTCATCCATCTACCAACTTATCCACCCATATCTCACCCATTGCCACCTCAACATTTGTCACTTTACTTACCTGCCACTGTTTCCACTTATATCTCACCCTCTACCTTCTTACTCATTTACCACCCTACCTGTCTGCCACCTTATCCATTTATATCTCAACCACTGCTAATGCATCCATCTATCACACTATCCACTGACAAGTTCACCCAACTGGACCTCGCACACTTCCATCTCACCCACCCTGCCACCTAAGCCACCTCTCATTTTACTAACCTGTCACATTACCCATCTACCATTTAACCAGCTGCTAACTAACCCACCCTACGCATTTGTCCATTTACCCCAACCCCCTGATGCTCCAAGCTCATCCACCCACACACCTACAACCCAACTACAGTTTGCTTATTCAGCGGTCACTAACATGCAAATAGTTAAGCCTTTAAACTCACCGTAAAGCAGCTGGTACTATTTAAAAAAAAGAGGTTGCAGGTGTCTATCCCTTGATTCATTGAATCTGATTAACTTCTCCACACTCCCTGTTTCTGGAAATTGGAGGCAAAATGAATAAATTTTTCAAGGTCCTGTCGGGAGCATGAAGCAATCATTGATGTACCGAATAAAGAGTTGTGGGATTGGGCCAGTGTAGGACTGAAACAAGACCCTCACTTCCCTGTCTACATTTTGCAGGGTTCATTCCCTCTGTGACACCTTAGTGCCTTCATCAAGCACTAACATTGCCATCCCTTCCCACTGCACCTTTTGATGTAACCACAGAAGGTCCAACACCTGCCATTTCACCTCCTCCCTGCTCACCATCCAAGGACCTAAATAGTCTTTCCAGCTGAAGCAGCATTTCACCTGTACTTCCTCCAATCTTGTATATATTGTATTCACTACCCAATGTGGCCTACTCTAACTTGTGGAAACCAAATGCAGACCAGGTGACCACTTTGCAGAACACCTCCAGTTTATGTGCAAGCTTGATGTCGCCAGTCATTTTAACACAGTGTCCTGCTCACATGCCCATATGCCCATTAAGGGATACGGGGAGAATGCAGGTAAATTGCGTTGAAATGCCCATCAGCCAGCCGAATGGACTTACTTCTACTCCTATATCTTACGATCTTATGGTCTTATGTCTGGCCTCGGCATGTTGCAGTGTTCCAGTGAATCACACTGCAAACTGAAGAAACATCTCATCTTCAGATTAGGCACTTTGCAGCCTTCTGGACTTAATATTGACTTCAACACTTTCAACTGTCACTTCTTCCCTTTCTGTTAGCTTTACTTGTTACATTTTCTGTCACCATGTCCTCTCCTCTCCCCTCCATCCCAGTGGGACTGTCTATTCTTTAAGTCTGGTGGTTAGACACACCATTGTTCTGCCACTTTCACATTCCAATCATTTAATCTGAACTATCAACATCCTTTCTATCTTGCACTCTACATCCCACCACACCCACACATCCCCAACCCCCTGCCCTAACTATAGCATAAATGCTGTCCCCCTCCACACTTCACTTCAGCTCTGATGAACAGTCATCTAGACTCAAAAGGTTAGCTTGCTCTCTCCATGGATACTGTCTGACTCCGGTGATCTCTAGCACTTGTTGTTTTTGAATTAAACAATGCTTTCTATTAGCTTGCACATGCTGCCAGTTTTTGTGTATTTCTCTGTGGCTACTCCTGCCTTCCTAGTATGGTGACTTCTCTTCACTTGCTAACTTCTTCTGGTATATATGTGACTCTAGTCCCAATTTTGTAATTTATGGCCTTATCCTGATCTTTACTATCATTTGGTACACTCTCAGTTGGCCAGTTATCTCGTGAAGGTCTGGCGTGAGTATGTGTGCTTGCAAAGTGCATGGTGCATCTTCAGTTCTGATTATCTATTTAAAGCTCTATCAATGTGCAATCAGTCCCAGGAAGCAGCATGTTTGGTTGTTATGTTGCAAGATTATCATTTCGCAATTAATAGCTATAGGTTTTCCATTCCCTTTGTCCTTCTCTCTTATAATATGCCACATCCCTAGGGAGAGAAAGTGAGGACAGCAGATCCCTGGGGGAATTTACATTATTTTCTGATGCCTACTATGATACCTTAAAACACTCCTGATCTTTTCTGAATCCTCCACTTTAATGAATGCCTTTCCACCTGCATACCTTTCAAACGTTCTACTAGAATTGAACTAATTGCAGTCACTTCCAAAGAAGGGGATGATCTCCATTTGTTTTGGATTTCTACCATAAAATAATGGGAGGCACAGTGGTTAGCACTGCTGCCTCACAGCGCCAGAGACCTAGGTTCAATTCCCGTCTCAGGTGACCCTGGTTGGGTTTGCACATTCTCCCTGTGTCTGCGCAGGTTTCCTCCGGGTGCTCCGGTTTCTTCCCACAATCCAAAAATGTGCAGGTTAGGTGAATTGGCCATGCTAAATTGCCCGTAGTGTTAGGTGAAGGGGAATGGGTCTGGGTGGGTTGCGCTTCAGCGGGTCGGTGTGGACTTGTTGGGCCGAAGGGCCTGTCTCCACACTGTAAGTAATCTCATCTAATTGATCATAGGTGTAGCCTCCATCCATCTGAAGCACGTTCTTTGCATGTCTGGCACAGGCTAAAGCAGTTGTTAATTCACTCTATGGAAACATTGTTTCAAGATTTCTTTCACTCACTGTGTGATTTCTCTTATACATCCCATCACTAAAGGACATTCTGCTCTGTATGTGTTACTACAATATTGTGATTCTCATAATGCTCCCTAGTTCCTCATTGGCACATACTTCTCCAGTGTCAGTGAGGAACTTAGCTGGTGTTCGAAATCCCATTCTATCCATCGTTACTTTGTCGATAATTACTTTTTTGTTTTTATTATACATTACCATTGACTGACTAACTCTTGTTGATGTACCTACAAAATGTAGTGGAAAAATATTACAGTCGCCTCCTTTGATAATCTGGGATGTAGACCAATTTTAGTGTTCAAGTTGTTAAGTCCATTTTTGCCATTAAATATATCAGAAATGAATACTTATCCTAAAAAAATGTTAAAGCTTCAGACATCTGATCTAGAAACCTGTCTCTCTGTTAGATTTGAAATCTGGTTAAAACCAAGAAACTATTGATGTTTGAGATCCTAACAGTCCAACTATTTGACAGCTAGTATAGATGTAAGAACTTACAAATGAAATTGCTGTAATCTCACATATAGTCAGTTAAAGTATTCTTTCCTGGAAGAATTACCTAGCTTTCTGAATTTATCAAAAAAATTACCAAGTCTTACGGTTATACAATAAGTCATCTTTCATATCAATTTTATCCACACATTTTAAGAGAACATCCAAACATTCTTCACTGTCCAGTTGTTCATTTTCAAATCCTGAGAACAGTTCACAGCTGATCTTGCTTCAAGCAGAAAGCAAAAGTGCCAGAGCTATCCCTTGCTTTCTCTCTGATACAGATGTAATGAGTGCCTGTGCATTCACTTTATTCCTCTATTCATCATAAGCTTCCACTTCACAAAAGAACAGTGGAACATCATATCCTGTCATTTTATATTTGGTTTCAGTCAGCTTTCTTCAAAGACTCTCCAATCACAGCCTTCTAAAAAAATCTCATTTATCTCCCATTTGAAAGTAAATCTTAGCCTCCAACCCTCACTTTTAGGCAGCATCCTCTGTCATCAGTGTGAGGAGGCCTCCAAGCCTATTAGTAAAAATAAACTGAGACTTGAATGGCGACTATTTATTGTTCATCATAGACCTTAGATGTCTACTCCAATCCCACCTTCATGCTGGCTGATTTTTCCTTGACTTCACATCCATGTATGCCACAGGGAAACCAAATTAACCAAATCAGGCTAAATAAAACAAGAAAATAATCAGCTCCTTTGGGGCAATGTGACTTATACCAAAGTTTTAAAAGAAACTTAGAGAATTTAAATTTAAATGTCTACGTATAAATACTCTTCTTTAAAACCAAATTTGATTAAATCAAACCAAATGAATATGACACAGTCCCATAGAGACACTGTAACTTAATTCAAGACTATAAAAGAATACATATCCAAGTATAATTGAGTAAACAGTGCCCAACATTATTGCCTTGAACTTCAAGGCATACACCATCTGTTAACAGAACTTATTAGATACTAACTGTCATCATTCTTCTATGCCTTGTTCTGGCCACATCGGAAGCATTTTAAAATGACATTGATCTGTTTTTACTATTTTTGGCAGGTTTTTGTTTCAGCATGTGTTCTGGTTCCGTGCTACAAATTGCACTGTTTTGTTTTGTGGGCCTTGTCACCTCATGGTATTGCCAGGGACTGCCAGGTTGAAGGACTGGACATAGCAGAAACAACAGCAACCCCCCCCGCCAAGAGCCAACCACCGCCCTATCTTCCAACCAGCCTCACTATGACCCCAGACATCAGTTACATTAGGCCTAGATCCTCTGCCAACCTGAGGCTCTAAAGGGAAGATGCAGGATTTATATAAAATGAATGGTAACCGACCAGATGTTTACGCAATCTGGCCAATGACTTCTCATTGATAATAATGGCTCATTTAGCATGTGATCTCATCACCACATCCCTCACACAGGTAGAGCCCACAAAGACCTGTCCAATCAACATGCAGTTAACAAGCTGCAAGTCTAGAGAAGGCACTCAGAAATAGATCATCATCTCAGCCAGACATAAACCTGGAGAGTTGGATACCACTTCAAAGGTTGATCTTTATGGGAAATGCTGTCAAAAGGCCTGCAGCAGTAATAGAGTATATTATTGCAAATCCTGCAGGATATTGTTTTACTTCAAAAAATTGCTAATACTTCTGCATTTCTTTTGTTAGTGAAAGGAACATCCCGCACAGCACTTCATTTCCACGATTAAAGTTGTATCTTAAATGAGCCTAGGTTCCAATCTGCAAAATTCCAATTTCATTCAGGCCAGTGTCTTCGCCATTGAATGGAAAGCCAAGAGATGAATGGCTGGTAGGTAAATCACCGAGACCTGATCAAATATATCCCAGGACATTGTGGGAGGCTAGGGAAGAAACTGTGCGGCCCCTAGCAGAGAGATTTTAATCATCTATAGCTATGGGTGAGGTGCTGAAGGACAGGAGGTTGGCTAATGTTGTGTCTTTATTTAAGAAAGGCTGCAAAGAAAAAATGAGGGAACTAAAGACTGGTAAGGCTGACACTAGTGGTGGGTAAGTTGTTGGAGGGGATTCTGAGAGACAGGCAATTTGGAAAGGCAAGGATTGATTAGGAATTCTCAATGAGGCTTTGTGCATGGCAAAACATGCCTCACTAAATTAAGTTTTTTGGGATATGACCAAGAAGATAGACAAGGGTAGAATGGTAGAAATATGGATTTTAGGAAGGCCTTTGACAAAGTTCCACATGGTAGATTAGTTCAGATTAGCCAATTGGATACAAGATTGAAAACAAATCTTCTCTGTTCTGAGGAAGGGTCACTAGACTCAAAATGTTAATTGATTTCTCTTCACAATGGTGCCAGATCTGCTGAGCTTGTCCACAATTTCTACTTTTGTTTGTGTTGGATACAAAATTGGCTTGATGGTAGGAGATACAGGGTGGTGGTAGAGAGTTGCTTTTTGGACTAGAGACCTGTGACCACAGGGATCGATGCTGAGGCCACTGTTGTCTATGCCATACTATCCTTACACTTAGCAGAAGGAATTATATTCTTCTCCAAAAGTAGTAAATTTCAAATCCTCGGAAAAGGAATGAACTTGCAGTTGACAGTACTACATCAAAGATACCAGCATAATTTTGAGTGGGTGTTCCACAACATACCACACACATTGTCTCAATTACTGGAAGATTGTAGGCGTCAACAGTTTACAATCTATCTCGAATAAACTTTAAAGCAATCTTGAGTTAATATTTCAGCATTTATGGAGAGAGAAACAGAGTTAATGCCATCTTAGAGTTAACATTTCAAGTTTGGTATAACTTTTCTGTTTCTTTCTCCATCAAGATGTTGCCAGACCTGCTGAGTTTCTAGCAGTATTCTTTGTCTTTGTTTCACATTTCAAGCATCTGCAATATTTTGCCTTTATTGACCTGATATTTATCTGAGAGAATGATAAATTCAGAAGAACAAATTACAGTTTGCTCAGATCATGCAGCTTCAAGTAGTTTCCAGCACAAATACACTAATGGGAGTAATGTTGAAGCAGGCAAAACAGACATTTTGAATCTCAGGTACAAATAGCCCACTCACAACAGGCAGGAAGCAGCTAGGCTGGTTGGTATCGAAAGATGCCACACTAGCAAAGAGGGTAAGTTAGAATGAGGGATCTTTGAGTGGATCTTGGAGGAGGGAATGTGGGGAGTTCAGGATAGGAAATCACTGAACTTTCAAAGTTGGATACAGAGAAGCTCTTTCGCTCCACTGTTCTACTTACCTTGGAGAATGCCTTCAACATTCTGACCTGGTAAAAATGCAGTTGGGGTTTTATTGATGTCTTGAGGTAACAGCATTTTCCTATTTATGTATTGACCCAGAAGTTTCAATGGGCTAGATGGTCAATGCAGCAGAACAGATGAGAGTTGAAGAAGTCAGTGGTGGGGATTATCGGCAGCATGCTGGGATGCAAAGGATACGATAATTGTGAAGGAGGCAACTCAACATATAAGAGTGGGAGATGATACTACATTAGAGGATATGGTTTACTGGAAGAGGGGGATGTCATCTATGGTCATCAACACCATGACTTTGATCAGGGGACAGTGCTCATGGTGGTGGACCCATGGCCCAGGGAGCAATGTTGAGAGATGAAGATTTCAATAAAAGACTTAGTGGGAGTATGTGGAGGCTGAGAATTATGGGGTTGACAGGAAATGCAAAGAGGAAAGGAACATGAAAGTTTAGAGGTTAATTGCACTCTCAGAGGAGACTCCTGTGTTGCCTTCCATCCACATCTGATTCACAAATGCACAAGGAAATGAAAAATGGCTGCCACCATAATGGAGTGGGCAGAGTAAGTAGCTTTCCCTGTCTGAGGAAACGGCTTTACATGTGAGCAATGAAACGCCTTTCAAAGGGCAATTGCATGAATCAGGAACTTACACAGTACAGGTTGAAGACACCTATAATCATAGCTTCCTGTATATGGAATGCAAGCAGTGACCAACTGTGAGGGATATAAACCTTTGTCACAAACAATCCTGATCATGTTATTGCTCATTACAAATTAATTATAATCATCTCTGTGAAGCAGAGTTAATCACATGTGACCTATGAAGTGATGCCTGCAGTCCCCAGTTCACAAAAACAATCAAGGTCTCACAGGCTGCTCATGCTGCTTTCCTCTCTCCTTGAACTGTATTCGCCAATATGCTCTCATATGCTATGCTGCTTTTCCTGGATAATAGTGTGGGGATCAAGTTTTCATTAATGTCAATCTGGTCTGTATGCTACAAACATCAGAACAAGGTCTACTTTGTTAAACGACCATCTAAATACATTCCATGTATCAAGGACTATGCCAGACTATCATTTGTAAGTGATATGGATGCTGACTGCTCGCATACTAACTACCTGGCTGGTTTCTGATATTCCCCACATTGATCATGGCATTGTGAGCCTTACAGTTACTGTGGCCGTGGTGCAATGAAGGGACAGAGAAATAGAGGAGGAACAGGAACACAAACAAGCCGAGGTCCAGCAGCTGCCAAATAGCCACCACATGAAACGTTCAGTTGAGCATAGTACATTGCTGCCACAGACTGAGGATATCCCAGGATTCTGTAACAAAACTGTGTCATCTCCTGGAGTGGGACTTCTGATGTGAAGGGGTCAGCAGCTGTCTGATCCCAGTAGTTGACAAGGTGACAGCTGTGCTAACTTATTATGAAACCGACTGCTTCCAAGGATCAACTGGGATCCTATGTGGGTTTGCTCAATCCTCAGCCTACATAAGTATCAAGGCTGATACTGATGCAGTTTGTGCCAGATCACACTGCCTCATCTCATTTCCCTGCAATGAGGTCTATGTTGCAGCCCGGGCATTAAACTTTGCCAATCTAGATGGTTTCCTGCAGATGCAAGCCACTACAGACTGGATGTACATTTATACTAAGAGTGCCATAACATTACTCAGCTGATCTCCTCAGCAGAAAGGGGTTCCACTTCGTCATTACACAAATCTGTGTGATTATTGGTGCCTATCTTAGAAGTCAGCGCCAGGCAGCATGGGAGATGCCAATCAAGCCTACATCCTTGAGAGCTCATATGTTCTTGCTTCATTTCAAAGGCTGGATCCCTTACAAGGATGGTCACTGGGAAACAAAGGCTAACTACTGCAACCAATCCTGATGACTCTGGTACACAACTCCCTGATTGAGGCTGAGTGTGGATACTTTGCAGCCATTTTTCCACTGGAGCCATAATGGAGCAGACAGCCGACCTCCTGAAGGTAAGGTTCCAATGTTTGGATCAGTCTGTGTTTGGGAAGAGAGGGGGTGGAAATGGTTTTAGCACTGCACAACTGAAGCAGGCAAGACCAGGATGTGATGGACACTAAAGAATTGGGAACAGCAGTTTTCTGAGGAGAAAGATAAGCTGAAAGAATTCACTTTATCCATGATAGGATGCTGTAGGATTGGGCATCACACGCCATAGAAAACTGATCTGATCCCTGCATCTAGTAGACTTGTATTGGATGAAAGTGATAATTTATTGACTGCAATTTTCTTGTTACTTAAAAGGCAAGCAGCCCTTGTTTATACCCAGAAGCAAATGCAGCATTTTTGTTTTTTGTTTCCCTTTTCCTGTAGTTTGATAAAAGTTCATATTTTCAATTGTTTGAATGATTTGCAACATGTGATGTTCCCACACTGAACAATGACAAAATGTGATGCTGCAGTGGGCATTAGGAAAGAGTAGCATTCCCTTCAACAGGATTCAAACATGACATGGCACTAAGGACTGGTAGACTGTGTAGCTTCATTCTTGTAGTTTCAATTACAATGACAGTCAATGAGATGGCTGGTTATGTAAAGTAGCAATACATTTCTGAATGTGAGCTTCTATATTTCCTTTCAATGAAGTGTCACCCATGTCAGTTATGTGCCCATAGGAACTGGGCATTATGTTTCCCTCCCATCATATGCACTAAGAAGGATTAGTTGTATTCGGCAATGATTGACCTGGTGTACAGTTGAACTGTAAATCTGACTATGGCAGCAGAAATCCCAGAAGGTCCCAGCGGTGGTGAGTATTTCCACAAACAAAAGCAGAAAATGCTGGAAAATGTCTGTTCAGCTCTGTTCGGAATTGTTTTCAATTCTGAAGAAAGGTCACTGGACCCAAAACATTAACTCTGATTTCTCTTCACAGATGCTGCCAGGCCTGCTGAGATTTTCCAGCAATTTCTGTTTTTGTTTCAGATTTCTAGCATCTAAGGGTCTTTTGGTTTTGTGTCTCATGAGTACTTCCACCAAGACAGCATGGGCAGAGCACCATAGAGGGTTGGGTAAACATAATGAGGTAAGCAATGGATATTTGCGTAATTCTGTAAAGCTCAAGGAGAAAAACTCTCCATGAATCTCCCTGAAATTGATATGTAGCTGATTTTTGGTAAAATTCAGCACTAAATCTTTTGAAAAGTAGGGTAATATTAATTGCTAACAATAAAACTTTAATAGACATGCAAATAATATTTTAAATGCCTACCCTGTAAAGAAAACAGTTTCTATAAATTGTCTCTTTATTATGTGGTACTGACATGAAATGCAGACTTAGAGTCATAGATAGAGTCATTGAGATGTACGCATGGAAACAGACCCTTCGGTCCAACCCATCCATGCTGACCAGATATCCCAACCCAATCTAGTCCCACCTGCAAGCACCCAGCCCATATCCCTCCAAACCCTTCCTATTCATATACCCATCCAAATGCCTCTTAAATATTGCAATTGTACCAGCCTCCACCACATCCTCTGGCAGCTCATTCCATACATGTACAACCCTCTGCATGAAAAAGTTGCCCCTTAGGTCTCTTTTATATCTTTCCCCTCTCACTCTA
>NC_057716.1:45747328-45809410 GCF_004010195.1 Chiloscyllium plagiosum
TTTTCCATCACTATTTTAAAACGAATAGAATTATGGTCACTGGCCCCAAAATGCTCCCCCACTGACACCTCAGTCACCTGCCCTGCCTTATTTCCCAAGAGTAGGTCAAGTTTTGCACCTTCTCTAGTAGGTACATCCACATACTGAATCAGAAAATTGTCCTGTACACACTTAAGAAATTCCTTTTCATCTAAACCTTTAACGCTATGGCAGTCCCAGTCGATGTTTGGAAAGTTAAAATCCTCTACCATAACTACTCTATTATTCTTACAGATAGATGAGATCTCCTGACAAGTTTGTTTCTCAAATGGCCTACATTTACCCCTTTTAATCTAACACTACAGGCAATTTAGCATGGCCAATTCACCTAACCCGCACATCTTTGTGACTGTGGGAGGAAACCGGAGCACCCGGCAGCAGTGCTAACCACTGTGCCACCGTGCCGCCCACAAGGATCCAAGGGTGCAGCCTCAGAGTGAAGGGACAACCCTTTAGAACTGAGATGAAGGGAGTTTCTTCAATGAGAGGGTGGTGAATCTGTGGAAGTCAGAAGGCAATGGAGGCCATGTTCTTGAGCATATTTAAGACAGAGATGGATTAATAAAGGGATCAAGGGTTATGGGGAAAAGGCAAGGAAATGGGGTTGAGAAATATATCGGCCATGATTGAATGGCAGAGCAGACTCGATGGGCTAAATGGCCTAATTCTGCTCCTGTATCTTGTGGTCTTATGGTCTTATAATTCCACTTGATGGCTTGACTGCCCAAAAGTGAAACCTGGTTTAATAGATTATTTATTTTTTGTTTAGCTTGTTAACATGGTGGTTAATCAATGAGATATATTTGCTCATGGCTGTAGACTTTCTTTAACAACAGAACAAAAGTTTATTACGTAAAAGAATAAATATCAAAAAAAGCTAAATATACAACACAGATAGCAAAACCTCAAGTAACAAAACAAAGTTTCAATACGTGTCCTGACACTATCCATTATGGACACTCAAGTCCAGGGAAACTAGACTATCTTAACTCTTTAAGTTTCTACTTAACAGACTCTTGACAGTTTCCTTGTAGTTTACTGTGAAAACAATTTGATCTTTGCGTTACAAATTTGCCAATCTGAACTTTTCACAAATCTGAAAACATAAACTTTCTCCATTCTGATAATGAACAGATTATTAAACATCCTTCCACACTTGGAAATTTCACCAAGTGAACCCTTCTGCTGAGATGGCTGGTTCCCTGACCTACCCCAAATCCCTGTAGGAGAGAAATTAATGATTCTGTACACAACTGTGGTTTCTTCTCAACGGAGAAAAACATTGCTCTGTCCTAGATTCTTCTGAATTGAGAACAATACTATTAGCCTTACACGTTTACTCTAACTGTCACAAACACAACTATATCATCATCTTTCCATTAACATCACATGATGTCCACAGTCACTAGCTCTCTGACAAAATGTTAGATTTAAATCACTGTTCTGGAAGGATATTTTGACTTATTGTTAAAGAAAATTATTTGCAAAAGTAACCAACACCCACCTACATCCATTTTGAAATCCAAGTTCCAAAAATGACATTAATACATACATATTATACACCTTTTATTACTCTGTCCCTACATATAGTATATAACTAACCTATATTTGGTTAAAATCAGGATAGATAACATTCATCACCATTATAAGGGGGTTCCTACATTATAATTTCTTAGGCTCTCTATCAGCAGGACCAAGCACAGGAGGAAGCATCACATATTCTTTAACAAGATTGCATAAAATATTTTGGCACCTTTCTCTATAATATGTAGATTTGCTCCTCTTTTGTCCAAGTGCAGGTACAACATAACTTGTACTTGTATAGCATCTTTAACAAAGTCATATATTCCACAAATAAAAATCAGATGCAAAATAAGTTCATTTATAAGTAATGAGGTTCATTCAATGTAGTCGCTGTTCTAATTAGGTTACGCCAACCTTCGTACAGCACCTTTGACACACAAATATTCTAAATTACTTCATAGTGGGGAAGGACAAAACAAACAACAAAACAAAATGCATAGATTATTCCTGAAGCATCGCTTAAGACAGTAAGGTCAAATGGTTAAGCTCGTAAGCTGCCCACAGTAGCAGAGCAACAAATTATTTTATTCATGTACAAGCTCCATTGATGGTCACTTTATTGGGTTGCATTAGTGAAACTTACAGACATACCTGAGGGAACAATGTGGGGTTCTGATACCCAATTATTTGTCATCATTTGACATGGTACATACCATTGTCAGGAACTATACTTGAATTGCACAACTGACGCCGTTTTCAGAAGAACTGGAGTTCCCACCCAGTATTTATAGAGGACTGTTTATTCTTGAGCAATTCATAATGTCCAAATTCTTAAATTTTGGTTCAAATATGCACTTTAGCTTATTGATCAAGATTTTAAATAACCATCAAAAATAACATTTGTAGCCCATTTAAATCATATATGGTACAAGCGAATAAAAATTAAAACAAAGTGTGAAAATTTATTTAACTGGTTACTATGCAAAAGATGATTGGCATGTGCTGGGCTGACAATATTCAGTGTGCTGAGCGATGCAAATCTAAATAATTGGAAAATTTTATGCTTGGATCAGGATAGTGTACTTAAATGCCACCTTCAGCCTGGATCAGGAATACCAATCAAGACTGAATAAGCAGCTCGGGTAACATTAAGATGTGTTACCATCTGGAATAAACTGCATTTAAACTTTGACAAAATACCTTCATAAAAGTGTCAATAGGTCAAGCCCCATAACTTGAGCAGCACAGCACCATTGTTCAGGTATTAAACAGCCACAATAGACAGGAAATTGGCAATCATTGTTCGCCAGGAGGGTGCCACTCACCAGAATGGTATAAATCAAGAAATTGGCATGCAGTATCTCTTCCTGAAATAAGCACTGGCCTCACAATATTTGCTGTAAGATAACTTGTTTGCCATGAGGGAGCCAGTTTTAACACATTTAGGAAAAACAAAGATTCTTAATGGGATCACTGCAGGCCCTAATCAGAGGGAAGATCTTAACATGTGCTGAATGCAGAGATGGAAGGATCCCACATATAAAGGATGCAAGCTGCTGGGTTTGATGCTCCCCAGCCCACTCATTCCTTTCCACCTCTATTGCCTCCCTTTTTCACCGACCTAATAACAGGCAGATGCAGCAACCCAATCTTTAGGCCTGCCTTGTTGACAACTGACCTAATACTGCTAATCACCTCAACAGAAGGTGGTTCACAGTGCCCAATTGTGGATGTACCTTGGGATTCATCATTCAGGTGCAGGGATTACCCCTTGCCTTCACTCAGGTTTCTGTGCGCATATATATATGCCGATACAGCACGAAGATGGGAAGGATGTTGCCCTTCAGGTCAGAATACTGCCACTGCGATCAAATGTGGTCAGGACCTTGTGGGAACAGTCATCTGACAATAACGTCATGTGGATTCACACAGTGACATGTTAAACCCAGGCTGCCCATACCTCAGGCACTGTAAGTCAGGAACATGGCCTTCCAACTGTGGGGCTTGACCATGATCACAGAGGACACCCCATATATTGGAAAGGCAAGTTAACTCACTGCTTCGCTGACAGGGATCCGGAGGCAGTGGAGAGGAAGGAAGTGCTTCATCCAGCAGACTGACATAGGAGAATGGCCAACCAGCCTAGCCCGGTCCAGCAGCCTGGATCAAACAGTAATGCAGAAAGAAGGTCAATGAGCTTCTGCACTCCACAATGGTAAGTGCCATTATGTCTCTGCTACCTCACACTCTCAGAGCCCTCACTCACTCTCACGGTGCCACTATACAGGCCTCACCAAGGCCTATGCTTTACAACACTTATTATTGCATGCAGGGTGTCCACCCCAGGGCTCTCACCCACTCAAACTCTGAAATTCCTAAGTCTGCCAGGCCTTTGTACTTCCTACTCACTCCTGCATCACCACTAATGGCTCTCCCATCCCCTTCCATCATATTCACTCTTCTCTTTGTCTCCTTTCAGGAAGTTATTGTCCCACAGTCAGGCCGAGAGGGCCAAGATCAGCTTGGTGGGGAAGGGGGCTGTTGAATTGGGGGGTTGGGCATGGAGAGGGTTGGTGGGGTTTGGTAGGGTGGAGGTGGTTGGAGGTTGAGGCTGATCAGTACAGTCAGGAAGTACCCCATGCTGTATGAGGGAAATGTACTGGATTTGGCTGGAGAAGAGTGTGACTGCTCACATGGGGACCTGAAGACCTCAATGCGTAAGCAATCCAAGGAGGTTAATAGTGTTAATTTGCATTTTCCTGCCATTACCAATGTTAACGCGTTCTAGACCTGAACAAGCTCTTATTCGTCAATGCAATTAATTCCTTCTCTTCTACAGGCACCCACTCTGCCAGGAAGAGGTCAGTGCCAGAAACCCTCGGTCTACTTCCAGAACTGAGGAGGATGTCACTGAACTTTCAAGGTGCTCATCTGCAAACTCTACCAACTCAGAGGCTTTCACCTCAGCAGCCACACTTGCTAGATTAGCGCACAACCTAGTGAGCACTTGATTGCCAAGAATCCTTGACCTCACTCCAGTTCCTCTCCTTGATGTTGGTAGTTTCATGACCCTTAGTTTTGCAGATTGGTTGAGATTCTCTAGTTTTGCTTCCTTGTCACTGTGATTGAATCCAGCATTTGAGACACCAGAGGGTTTTTCTTCGTTCTTTCCTTTCTAACTGGTTTGCAGCACTCAGATTGAGAGAGGTCTTTATCTGCAACACAGGGATAACTAAAGGGTAGCTCTTCAACTGTGACCATCACAGTATGCTGCTGCTCAAAGCAGGCTGGTACACAAGAGAAGTTCTGTCCCACTAGTACACTCCAGAAGGGTTGAAGCTGGCTTTTTAACCAGTGTCCTAATGTATTCTTCAAAGGGAAAAGCAGAAAAAGACTCTGCAGTTTGAGACAATTTGCAGGGGTGGATTGCTATTGAGCAGTGGTTGTCAGTTATCTTTGTAGTCACAAGAGATGACAGCTTAATCTGTTTAGAGTTTCTGTGATAGTTAAGCTGTTACATTCTATTGGTCCATATAGAATTTTTGGCAGCCAACTAAGTGAGTTGGCCTGCAGGCATTTTGCTTCTACAGTAATTCTCACTTAAAAACCACAGTTTGGAATTAAACGTGAAAAGGCCCACAGTATTTCAGGACCCAGAACAGCTCTCATCAGGCCTGGGCTGTCTAGGCCCAATCTACAGAGCAGACTCCTTCCAGCTCAATTGCACAGGTTGTGACTACATTTGGGCATAGTTAGCATTTTCCTTCCGTCCCTTCAAAATATCATTGTAAATAATCGTACATTTTTGAAAATATGCACTTGTTAAAATATCTTTCCCGTTGTCAGACCTGGTTAAATCACACCCATGTGAGAGATGACTCTTCAGACATGCCAAGACTGAATAAAGCTGTGATTCCCAAGCATTACTCATCTCTCACAAGCAACTGACTTCTTTACTGCCTCAGACATCAGGGATCCTTGACCCGTGATATTAATGACTGCAGCCAAAGCATTTTACTTAAATGTGGACAACACTGAGGTTAAATGCAATGCGCAGGGATTATGCTAGGGCCTGGGCTGTACACATCTTCCACAACTACACCCACATTGCAGTGATCATTCCACTCATCACTCAAGGTAAAGTCTCATTCTACTAGCTTTTCAAAGGATTCATTGCCATTAAGACTGTTCATATTTCCAGATTCCTTCACAGTCTAAGGGTTCAATAGTGCCCTACAAGATTCTCAAGCATTTCAGGGCAATGTAGCAATGTACAGAAATTCATAAACATTGGTTAACATTCAATGATGGAAGGGTCAAAATAAAGTGGTTCAGTATTGCTCGCAAACTGGTGCTCATCAAGAGAGACTTCACTGCACAATTCACAATTATTATGCTGTGTGAAGCTTTAAAACCATCTAACCTTGAACATTACTTTAATGAGTCACCACACACTGCAGTGCAGAGAAGCTAAGGAGAGCAGAGGAAAATCACATATACAGTGTATTCAAAAAGAATGGGTACCCAATGAACACAGTATGACAATTTCTCAGCAACAAATCCAAATAAGCAGACAAAACATGTCCCGAATCCATATCCACTCTCCCCTACATCAAAGACATCTTGGAAATGACTGCCAGACTACTCAGATCCCTTGGCATCATGGTAGCCCGCAAACACACCAATACACTAAAACAGCAGCTAATAAACTTGAAAGACCCTACACAGACAACAAGCAAAACTAATGTCATTTACAAAATACCTCACAAGAACTGTAACAAACAGTGCATTGGACAAACAGGCAGAAAACTAGCCACCAGGATACATGATCATTAACTAGCCACAAAAAGACATGATCCACTCTCACTACTATCTTTACATACAGATGAGGAATGACACCACTCTGACTGGGAGAACACATCCATCCTAGGAAAAGCCAAACAGAATCATGCGCGAGAATTCCTAGAAGCACGGCACTCCAACTAGAACTCTATCAATAAACACATTGACTTGGATCCCATTTACCACTTCCTGAGAAAAATAATAGGAAATGATATCATCACAGGAGGTCACATCACCAACCCAAGGAAACCTAAACACATAAATAAAAAATGGGCCAAACCACCAGTGCTTCATCAGAGGTTCACTGATGATGTTACCCAGCATGGTGACACAACATCTGAAAACGAACCTTCCAACTCAGCAAGCGAACTTATATCCAGAACCTCAACCTGAGCTACAAATCTTCTCAAAACTCACTACCACTGAAAGTTGCCACCCAGGTAAATAGTGCGGTGAAGAAGGCATATGGCGTACTGGCTTTTATTGGTAGAGGAATTGAGTTCCGGAGCCCTGAGGTCATGTTGCAGTTGTATAAGACTCTGGTGCGGCGGCATCTGGAGTATTGTGTGCAGTTTTGGTCGCCATACTATAGGAAGGATGTGGAGGCACTGGAACGGGTGCAGAGGAGATTTACCAGGATGTTGCCTGGTATGGTAGGAAGATCGTATGAGGAAAGGCTGAGGCACTTGGGGCTGTTTTCATTGGAGAAAAGAAGGTTTAGGGGTGACTTGATAGAGGTGTACAAGATGATTAGGGGTTTAGATAGGGTTGACCATGAGAACCTTTTTCCACATATTGAGTCAGCTATTACGAGGGGGCATAACTTTAAATTAAGGGGTGGTAGGTATAGGACAGATGTTAGGGGTAGATTCTTTACTCAGCGAGTCGTGAGTTCATGGAATGCCCTGCCAGTAGCAGTGGTGGACTCTCCCTCTTTATGGGCATTTAAACGGGCATTGGATAGGCATATGGAGGATAGTGGGCTAGTGTAGGTTAGGTGGGCTTGGATTGGCGCAACATTGAGGGCCAAAGGGCCTGTACTGCGCTGTATTTTTCTCTGTATTCTATGTATTCTACCACCTAACCTTAACCAAATGCAACATTACTACTCTGTTTCATTGACCGTTTCCTCCCAAACGAGCTGTAGGATATGTATTGTGGAGATAGTTGAAAGGAGGATCACTAGAAGCATACAATCAGCGGGATGACAAACATGTATTCAGCAACAGAAAAGGTCAAGGCCTGTAAAAATAACAAAGTACATTTTATTAGCACTAAATGGGGTGTGCCATATAAACAGCAGAAAAATTACATAATTGAAAGAAGTCTGACTCCAACTCATTCAAGCTGGAAGTGGGTTCCAATTAGTTTTTGTCTGGCTTTTTGAGCTCAATGATGCAATGCTTTTTCAGATGTCCCTCCTGAATAATGTCCTCACCATCTTTATTCTAAGGAAATTGCTGCCGATTGCTCATGTCTTCTGCGTATAGGTTATTATCCCCTTGTCAGCTCTGGTTGTGAAGAACACAGCCTGCTCTCCAGTGGTGCAGCACATCTTTTCTGGGCTATGCTGCAAGGGCCCATTGAAATGTTCCAGGCTTCAAACCTCTTATTAAGAATGCTGATGGTCTGCTTCACTCTGGTCCTGCTGGAAGCATGATCAGCACTATACCTCTGATTTGTGTCGATCTGAAGAGTTTGTAAAGGTGTCATCAGCCATGTTTGGAGGAAGTAATCCTCCTGTCCCAGTAACAATCCCCATATGGTTGGGAGGAGATAGGAGCCTGTGTTTTTTTAAGTATAATGTAGACATCATAGCAGCTCTCAGGATATGTTGTGTAAGCCTTAAAATCGAGCATTGATGGTCATATATAATTTGAATGTTGAAGGAATGGAAGCCTTTACAATTGACAAGCACAGCAAGTTGGTAAAAGGACATTCTCAAAGCAATGTGGGCTTTTGCAGCTCACCTGGGGGAAGCCAGCAATGTTGGAGACTCCCAGAGTCATAGAGACGTACAGCATGGAAACAGACCCTTCGGTCCAACCCGTCCATGCCGACCAGATATCCCAACCCAATCTAATCCCACCTGCCAGCACCTGGCCCACATCCCTCCAACCCCTTCCTATTAACAGACCCATCCAGATGCTTTTTAAATGTTGGCTGCATGACTTTTCTCATCGCAGGGAAGGACACAAAGTGCTTTAATCTGAATAAAATGGCATCAGTTGTATCTCTGATGCTTTTGTGGGTCAAGGATTGGGAGGTGCCACTCATGCCCTCTGGTCACTTCTTGAAATGAGATGCGAGCATAAAAAATCAATGGCCAGTGGTTTGAGTTGACTACTCAGTCCTTCTGAGAGCAGGTCCTGCTCCAGCAAATGACAGTTTGATCATTGGTGCTTATGACAGCTGCAGAATATTACAGCAAGGCCTGTAGATGCAGGATTACACCTTCTTCTGGAAGCTGGCAGACAATCTCTGAAGGGCTTTATGATGTTGCCTTTATATTTGAAGCAATTCCACAAGGATTCTAGCCATAGTAATGTCCACATTAGCAGATAACTTGTGGAGAATGTCAGAAAGAGAACACCCTTTCACTAATGCTAGTCCTGAGCCATACAAACTTCACAAGGTCAATATCATGCCTCAATAAGCTCGGAGGTGGAGGTGTGTAATCTTATCCAAATGCACATCTAAAATGCTCATGCTATATTGAGGGAACAAAATTCAGTCATAAGGCCACTGTGTTCCAAATACATGCACATCACAGCCTTCCATACCTACAGCTGAGTTTAAGAATGTGGCAGCTCCAAAGTGTTCTGGATGTTGTTAAATATTGTCGACTGAATCATTCAATGAATATAATTGCCCTAGCAGGCCCTCACATTTAAATGTTTACTCCATCCTGAAAGAAAACCTTTAACTGACTCCACCCACTCTGCTTATTTTGTATCGTTATTGCAGTCAAATTTGGATTGAAGATAGCAAGGTTTCAACCTCGTGTCCTTGTAAAGACTTTCAAGCTCTGCTTGAGAAACAGGGTTATCTCGCCCATCGTTCATGTCACTTTTTAGGTTCTTGATGATCCTTCAGTCTCCCATTTCCATTCAGCCTCTTTACATTACTGTTAGTGACCCCAGTTCATCGACAGAGTCTATGGCTTCTGTCAATTACCAATTTTGCTGGCCCTACACTCTACTGATCTCGAGGCCACAGTAATAGAGAGCTGTGAACACACTCCTTCTATGTCCTCTCCTGTTTCTGCAGAGACAGTGCAATGAAGGTTTACTAGATTGGTGCCTGGGATGGCAGGACTGTCATGTAAGGAAAGATTGAGTCGGTTATGATTGTATTCACTGGGGTTCAGATGAATTAAGGGAGAGTCACACAGAGACCTATGAAATTCTAATGGGACTAAATAGTTTAGATGGAAGAAGGATGTCCCTGATGATGGGGAAGTCTAGACCAAGGGGCATAGTCTAAAGAGAAGAGGTAAACCTTTTATGACAGAGATGAGGAGAAATCTTTCACCCAGAGTGTGGTGAGCCTGTGAAATTCACCACCACAGAAAGTCGTCGAGGCTAAAACACTACGTGTTTTCATGGAGGACGTCAATATAGCTTTTGTAGTTAAAGGGGTATAGGGGTGGGAGGAGTGGGGTTATCGTATTGATCAGCCACGATCATATTGAATTATGGAGCAGGCTCGAGGGGTCGAATAGCCTACTGCTGCTCATATCCCTTGTATGTATCTATGTCTATGAATTCCCACCCTTCTTTCTTGAATTGTTCCTTTCACTGTAATATTTCCCTCAATTACCCAGTCTAATGAGTGTCAATCCCTGGACTTGAGTTTCCCAGTTTTGCCACCACTCCGTGGACAGCTCCTGATAACCTTCTAACCATTAATATCTAAAAGCCTAGGGCTGACCCTGCCAGCCAACACCACCACCACCTTCCACTCCCCCCCCCCCCCCCTCCCCACCAACTTTTACTAGATAACTATTTAATGTTTAAAGATGAAATGTGTAACTGTGAAAGCAAAGCAGGGAATGAGACACTGTAATGGTCTGTGCCAACATGGATGGCACTAAAAAGCTACCACTTTGTGATAGGAAAGCCCAGAAAGCCACATGGCTTTGTGACTATCAAGACACTATCCACATAGTGTGGGCTCTTAAAAAAACAGTATGTCCTCCGATACTTCTGAGGTATTGATCAGGAAATTGGACAAATCTTATCAAAGAAAGTAAGGGAGATTATTACCCTGATGACCCTGAAGAATCTGATGAATGCCTGATTACTCACCAGCTTGTTTTCCTAAACTGAAGCAGCAAAGCTACAGAGATGCTCCAGAGTTTAGCACTTCAGCATAATGATACAGAAAGCACTTTTGACCACATTGACAACATGGTGGACTTGTCCAAATACAGCACACTAATATGAAAAGATTACTGAGCTATTTCATTAGCTAACTTCGAACATTTTCAATATCTTTTACTGTATAAGGTCAAGCTGTTGTATGATGTACAAATTGAAAATTAAAAGCATCTTTCACATATCTAGTTTTCATTTGGGTTTATTTTAGTATAGAGTATGCCTCGAGCCAAATCAGATTACATAGGGATTTCCTTGAGTATCCCGACGATCCACTTTCCTGATCCATGCCAATTTGTGGCCGACCTCCCTAAAATGCACCTTGTCACAATTTTACTCTAATTATGGGAGTCTATCTTTGGTAAGACTTACATGTTCATAAACCTTCCATGTAACCATCACCTGTCTAGTACAGGGTATTTTTTAAAATACTAGACAATAGGTGTAGTAGGGGAGGAAGGGTTAACTTGCTTTAATGAGCATCAAACTGTTTTCAAAGTTAAAACACAAGTAGAATAGCTGATTCAAACTGCAGCAAATTTATAGAAATGCAGTGAAGAAATTTACTACGTGGAGATGAGGTGTAATACCAGTCTAAATTGAAAAATAAAAATTTACATAAAAAACAAATACCAATCACTTACATGAATTTTATTAAATATGTAAAAATGTTTTACATAGACCATTTACAATATGTTTAAACAGAAGCATCCTTTAAGGCTTTATGTTTCTAGGTCTCATTTGACCACACATTGACATTTCATTGGCAATCATAATCTTTTTTTGGAAAAAAATCCGGTGCAAGTTCTTGACACAGGTAAAAACTGTAATAAGACTTGACCACAAATTTCTGCCAAAAGTTTTACAAAGTCACAATAAAGAAATTGCATGACAACATAAGAGCAGCATTCAAACAAAAGTTCATTTTAGCAGCAATACAAAGTTATTTCACTCAGTTTGATCTATACTTGACAATTAACTACAGTGAAACAGTGTTTGGTACATTACGGCTCACTAACACTGGTATATAAATATCTGCATGCTTCCCTGATTTTTTTTTTGAATTGTCAATGTGCAGGAATAGAACTTAGCAAGACATTAGCCTGTACCATGCCTTGTCTAGCATCAAAAAACTTAACACTTCATTTGACAGTTAAACAAAAATAACTAGCGGCAGCACAATGTCAACATATAGATTGATTGCAGACATGTACAATTGTTTGAAATTTGAAAGTACAGCCCTGTATACGACTAAAATTGAAAATTTGAATGAATGAAGATTTCTAATCAGTATTCCTATTTTCATTCTCTAAAATCCATTTGGGAAAGATCTGAACCAAATAAAAATGTTCAGTCTGCTTTAGTGGCTGATCAAACAAAATTAAAAAACGGTAACATAAAAATGCAAAGTTAAGGTTTCGAAGTACAATTTACACAGGCATTGCATTGTCCCATGCAGAACAGATTTCAGTGCAGTTAATATTCTGGCTGATTTTGTGGAATGGACAAACATGCAAATGTATACGCTAGAGTAGCATTTCATATACATTCACTGTACAGAAAATTTGGGCAATACTGGAAGACAGCTTTGCAGTAGTATAATGCATGTATTTCATATTTACATGAATTTTGAAAAACCTTTAAAAGGTACCATCTTAAATGCCAATTGTGGGAATCCGAAATAATTCACACACTTGACTGTTGTAAAGCTGAATTTGATAAAATGATCCAAGACAAAGCACATATTAGTTTAATCTGTACCTGTATTAACTTTTTATAATATGCAATATAGAAATGATTTAAAATGTAAATTCATCTTAAATGGCATCAGTACTTGGAGAAAATATCCATTAATGTGAGTGTAGAGATTCCAACACAGCTTAAAACCCTCTTTGCAGCAAGCTCTGAAGTCAGCCAAAAATGCTCTCAAATTTCTCAAAGTTTGATCCTCTTAATAAAAGCAAAAAAACTGATCAATTATTCAAACTTGTCACACAAGATCTCTCATTCAGCAAAAACTGGTTGTTGTGTTTGCCTGTGTTCATATTTCAGAAGAAATTAACTGGCTTTAAATGAGGTGTGAGGACATGAAAGATGCTATATACATTGAAAGTTACTTGATAGTGACCGAGAGGAAAACAAATTTCCTTTCCAACGTACTCTCACTACAGTGTTTGAAATGATTCCACCAGCACATTTGTACTACACAATGAATTAGCGGTCATCTTTGCTTAGTGGTAATATTCTTGTTAGATTCAGCAGGTTAAGGGCTCAAATCCCACTCCAGATTTGAATACATAATCTAGTTTGACACTTCAGTGCAGTACTGAGGGAGTGCATCACTTTCAGGTATGCCTCTTGTTTTGGAATGAGGAGTTAATGCAATCTACCTTATGGGCTGGGCACATAATCCTCACTTGACACAATGGGAAAAAAAGCAAGAAAGTTATCCCTCGTGCCCTGACTGAAATTTAACCTTCAACCAAGATTACTATATAAAGTTATCTGATCAACATTTCATTCTCTTTGTGGGACCTTGAAATATTACAACTTTGAACACAGTTCAAAAAGCATGTAATTGGTTACAATGTCCTTTAGGATAGTGTGAAAAGCACTATTTAAATAAATGTGAATTCTATGACACCTCTTATTTTATTGTTTCTTTTACATAGGATTTTAACTAGATGTTGTCAAAGTATACATTTTAAAAGTATTTCTCTATAACTTCATTTCGGAAATTAATTAATTGACTGCAACATTAGTGACAAATTCATTACTTAAACCATCACAAATACCACATTTGTACCTGGTCTAGTGAAATCTCTACCTGGATTTTTGAAATTATTTTCTCAGGTTCCATTCCTCCTTCCCGACACACTAAAGGGCACAAGATGACAGATCTTTCCCAAGTCTATGCCAACTAATGAGGTGAATGTGGACTTACTTTCTGTTTGTCTTTTAGAAGATATCTGAAATTAATTTAACATTTTTGAGACGTCCAGTGAAATCAGCATGTAGAAACCATGAAGGGGGCTAGAAAAGAAAACCCCAATATATGACTCATCAACCGTCGCATCAATGAGCCAGTCTACCAGAATATGAATGCCAAATGATTTCTTAAAACTAAATACTATTTCAGAACATCATGCACAAAACAGACTCCCTGCTTAAGGTATATTTTTCAAGCATACCTGAAGAAAAATCAGTTTTACTCTACTTTTAAGAACTTAATACCATAGCTGTTTTAGGTTACACCTGTTACACTGACAATGATTTTACGCCAACTTTTTAGATTCAAGGCAGTTCAGGGCCGAGTTTTATGATGTTAAACAACATTGCTGAATCAATTATTATAGTCTGTGCAGATCACAATTATGTCAGCATGTAAGTTATTTACAGATTGACAATTTGCACTGACAGAATTTAGCAATTCTTTAAAAAAAATCTATGAAATAAAGGACTTTTGAATGCCAATTAATAAAAGACAAACAAAACAGAAACTACCATTAGCAATATCTAAGATTTTACAGAGACCAAATAAACCTGATTCATTTAATATGCAAACTAACATTTCAAGATATGAAACTATTGAAAATGAAATTGATACTTCAGTTTATTTAACAAAGACTACTAACGACATTGGAAGAATTTACTCTCAGGATGAGTGGATTATATGGGTCTGAAGAATCAGATTTGAGGGTTTTCTGCTTGTTGATTCAGCAATCCAATATCATTGAATTGAGAGAAATATGGAGTTAACCTCACTGTTCAAATATATTTTAAAACTAAAAAAAATCTTTTAAACAACTGCACAATGCAAACTTGTCCATCAAATGCCTACACATCAAGAATTGTCAGTGTAATTCAAGATTTGGTAATGGTTGCAAGGACCTTTTTGTGAATTAATACCAAAGAAATAATTTTTCAGTGCCTCCTGCTTTGGAGAGGTTGAAAGGGGAAGAAAATACCTTAAACAGAGAGTCACACTAAAATCAGCATCCAAAGTTAGAGTCTTAGGCAATCTCTAAAGTTCAACTTGCAATATCCAGACTGGAACAAGGAATTCAAAAACACTTACACTATTCAACCATTTCTTGTTCATTGAATAATAATGTTTACACAGAACTTCAGAATAAACAATTTATAAAGTTTTGACCACAAAGATTATATTCTTGAAAAGCATGAAAGAAAAAAAGAAGCAGCATTCTGATCAATGTATTGAATTTGTTCTTTTTCCTTAAGGTATGGAATGGATCATATTTACGCTTTTGGCACTTGGTGTCAGCATCAATTGTCAGGTTAAGTACAACATGGGTCAGTTGCAGAGTGAATATCTCTGTTCTGTCCAACTGCAGTATAACACTGCTTTGATGCCAATACCCTTAATCGCCTCTGAATGAGATCAGTCAAAATTTGGCACAAATTGGCACTAAAATGGCAGTTTTTTTTGCTGTGGACCCACATCAACTAGAAACTGGATTTATTTTTGCAATCAAATTTCATATAGGATTTTTATAGCTTGTATAAAAAGAAAGCTTCATTTGATCACCAGACTAGATTTAATCCAAAAAGCAGTGTGCTACCCACGTGATAAAAATAAATATTTGAAACTATACAAAATTAAAACAAATTATCGATATTAATAAGTTCAAAATAGAGTTGGACAGACGGTAGAGGGTCATCACTAAATAAAATGTTTCTTTTTGCTCCTTATGCTTGCAGATCAGGATGCCTTTGCATCAGGGATACTTAACAGCATTCTTGGAATGAGGTTAAAAATCACACAACACCAGGTTATAGTCCAGCAGGTTTAATTAAAAGCACACTAGCTTTCAGAGCGATGCTCCTTCATCAGGTGACAGTGGAGGGTTCAATCCTAGCACACAGAATTTATAGCAAAAATTTACAGTGTGATGTAACTGAAATTATACATTGAAAAATTGATTGTTAAGTCTTTCATCTGTTTGAATACCATCACCTGATGAAGGAGCGTCGCTCCGAAAGCTAGTGTGCTTCTAATTAAACCTGTTGGACTATAACCTGGTGTTGTGTGATTTTTAACTTTGTATACCCCAGTCCAACACCGGCATCTCCAAATCATTCTTGGAATGACACATTTAGTAATATGCAGGAAATGAAAGTTGTTATTGTAAGTTGTTTTCAAATGATTCCAGTGTTTAAGTCATTAAAAATTTGACTAAAATTTGCTGCAAGTCTAATTTCATTTTAAATCGGCATTGGTACAGAAATATACATAACTGTTTCCATTTTAATACCAAAATGAAGCAGAAATGACAACTATTCTCATCAATTTTACTACAAGAAATGCCTTAAGGGAGCAATTTCTTTGCTATTTGTTTGTGCACCAGAGATTAAAAATGGAACAGTATAGTCTAGTATAGTATTCTAGCCTTTTAAATATTGAATTGATTTCTCAATGTCAGCACAAGATTTGTAAATTCACCTCCCCAATTGGTTATTGGAAAATTATTGGAAAATTTGGTGTAGAACTGGCTCATATCATCGAGGCGTGCTCTACTCTTTTATCCCATCTCAGTGAGTATAGCGTGTGTGTAATCTATTTCTGCCTGAGCAGGATGTCATGGTCAACTGCGTGATGACAGGTGCTGCTGCAGTAAATATACTCGAGACAGGGCAGATTTGGACGGTTAGATCATTCTTATTTGCTGTCATTGCCTGTCAATTGACACAGTAAAATTAAGTTCAAGATCTTGATAACAGAAAGAGGAATCTCACTATTATACTACGGGGTGAATTTCTATAAAAATTCTCTTGATTGTCCAATTTTACCCTGACTACCTATGGCTTTTCAATCGGAAGAACACCCATGGAAATTCACCCCAACTCACTGACTCTAAAGGCTGTTCAGTCCTGATTCCCCTGTGCCACACTTCAGTTTGGCCATTAGAGAAAACACAGGAATGGACAGCTGTATATTGACTAGTTGATCATATTACACAAAATAAAACTGAAAGAATTGAGTGTTATTTATTCACATTAAATTCAGATTATTCATTAATCTTTATAAATGGATGGATCTAGTAAAGGAAACCAAATCACCCCATTAATAGTTGGTAACCATCCACCAAAAATTGCGAAATTTAGGTAGCAGCAAAACATTATTTTTCATATTTGTAGTTTGGTTATGGACTGCCTTTGGACTAGATACATTGCACTACAGCTAAACTTGGAAATCACTTTAAATCATTACAGAAATGAATAAATAAGAGTAGCTTTAAAGTTGCAAAATCTTTCTCAAATATAAGAAGTCTCTTAAGTCAATCTTTAGAATATTAAGTAGCACTTCTTTCCATAATTCTTTCTTGGAATATGAGGAAAAGCCGGGATTTACTGCTCATCATTAGTTGCCCTGAGATGATGATGGGATATCTATTGTCAGTGACTATGATGCAAGTAATTCAAAGTGTTCATCAGACACAAAACGTCAAATCATACAGCACAGAAGAGGCCCTTCGGTTCATCGGGTCTGCACCTACCTCACTACACTAATCCCATTTTCCAGCACCTGTCCCATAATCTTGAATATTATTTCGAGTACTCATCCTCGTATTTTTTAAAGATTGTGAGGTTTCTTGCCTCTATTGCCCTCCCATGCTGTGCATTCCAGATTTCCATCCTTTGGGTGAAAAAACCTTTCCTCAAATACCCTCTAAATCTCAAGCCTTTCACCTTAAAATGATGCCCCTTGCTACTGACCCATCAACTAGATGAACAGGTGCTTCCTATCCACCTGGTCCATGCTCTCCATAATCTTCTACAAATACGGAGCTTTAATCATTCTTTGTAACAGCTTGCAAAATATCAGATTTCATTAATAGTTAATCATTTTGATGTGGGACTGGAGTCACATTTAGGCCAGATAGGACAAGACAACCTAACAGCTTCATCACTTTCAACAATGCAATAATACTTGGACAATTAGGCATGGGCAATAACTCCTGGCCTCATCAGTGTCACTGATATTCCCTGAACAAATAAAAACATTTTCTCCAAATTTACATGAAAACCAAATAATTTTTTCTTCAAATTGCAATGGTGGGATTTGAACTCTCATTCTATTATTAACTCAGGTCTTGCACTTACTATTTTTGCACATAACCACCACACCCCAGTACATTTAACTCAGTTTTAACTGCAAATAAATATTCAATGTCTTTCTATATTTTTTCTATCTGTGCATGAGCAATTGGTGAATATCCAATTAAATGAAAACATTTTGAAAACTGCAAAATACTTTCAAATACTTAAAGATCATGAATTTGCTTGACACATATTAGAAACGTAAAAGTACACCAGTATCTCAATTAAACATAATTATTTCCATGCTTTTTCTAAACAAAACTGAATACACCTAACTCTATAAATATGTGGTCTGAGGAAAGGTCATTAATGTGAAATGATAATTCTGTTTCCCTCTTGACTAATACTGCCGGACTTAAGTACATCCGACATGTTCTGTTTTTATTGCATAAACCAAGGTTATCTTCCCGTAATTAATACATTATGACAACTGTTCAATTACTAAAAATCTGTCATATGGCTAGAAAGTTTTTTAAAAACAGCAAGAAAGAACATTTTTCCCAGCCTCCACAGAACAAGTTCTTACCTATTTCCAATGAATTTATATTGCCATCAATCCAAATACTGTCCTTAAGAACTGGAGATGTAACCTCAGAAAATTAATTCTTTAAACCTTCTGATAAATTATTTCCATTTTATTAAAAAAGCCGATTTCTTAAGATTCATAATTCAATTTGTCTCTTTTTTTTTGCTCCCCCACCTCTCACCAAAAAGCATATTCCTAGAAATTCAGAGAAAAATTGTGCTCTATTGTCAAACTCACTAGGTTCAGAATATTTTAGAATATTAATTGAGAAGGCTTTTTCCTAAGGGGTGAATTCAAGGTACATTTCACAACTTGATGCAATGCTTTTTCAATACCATTTGGCTATCTGTTGCTCAATATCTAATATGCATATTTTATAATTCAGGTTATTTCTTCTCATTTTATCCCTGTGAAGACCTCAGTTGTATTTTGGGATCAGAATTAAAATGGAGATTTTTCAATGAGTTGAATTAGAAATAAAAAGTGGATGCAATGTAAATGTCAAAGAGATGTACATTTTAAAAATTTACTGTATTAATAAGGCTTTTGTGCAACGATAGAGTTTCACATGACTGCATCTCTCCCCCTAGTATCTATCTAGCTTTTATTAAAGAACAGCATTTTTCAAGGTGAAAAAAGACATCTTAGCAGTGATTAGAATCACAGATCTAAACTAAGTTCATTCAAATAAGAACTTCCCAAACCAGTAATTAACAATGAATTAAAATATTCAAAGTCAATGTTCATGTTATTATAGAATGATTTCACTTCTAATACATGCATTTATGCTATGGGGTTTCAATTTTTAAAGCATTATATCATTCACATTTTGATTAAAATTGACAAATTGTTGTTGATCTTTCTCAACAGACAAGCATGGGAAACAATGCTTTGAGTTTAACAATATTTATCACTTACCTAGGTTTTAGGTTTACCTAGCTTGTTTAGAAAAGATAGAGGATTGGATATTCTGGTTCATGTAACAATAGTTGCAGAAGAATGTATTCAGGAAGGCAGCTTTAGACCTCAGCTTTGGCTGTCTTTTGACCTCTGCTACCCTCTATGGGTGAGTTTTGCCAAATGTCAGAAGGGCTGTTTTAGTTACTTTGCAGGAGTAGTGAATTCCATTGACAGCATAATAGTGGGTCCACACTTACTAACAAAGCTACATTGATTGCATCTGTAAAAGCCTTCAATCCAAACTGCTCAGCTTTTCTCATTTGTAAACCATTTGAAATATGGGGTGGAGGGGATAGAAAACAACAAATAGGAAACACATATTCAGATCAGATTTCATCCTATAGTATCTACAGTGTCTATAGCAGCTACAGCACAAAGCGTTTGGGAATGTTAAGGTTTCTTTTGATTTTTTTTCAATGCCACTACAAAATCTTAATAGTGACCAAATTTTAAGCGTAATCATAAAGTATCAAAGCTTGCAAACAATGTAATAAAGAATGCCACATTAGGACTGGGGCAATCTGAACGGTTATGGGTTAGTCCTTTTATTTTAAAGAGGAAACGTAAAGTAATAGGAGCATATTACAATTTTATAAGCTAAATCAGGGCACCTCTATTTTCTAATCCATGGAAATAGAATCATGAAGCCTCCCAAACTGCACAGTATTGTAATACTGAATTATAAAAACAGAACTGGGTCAGTATTATGTATTAGGCAGGCTTCCAAAAATACTAACTAAATTATCGTAGCTTAACTTGCTGACAACAGAATTTTTAAAATGCAACTGTACGTTATTTAGCTGCAAACCGACTAACCTTATGTAGAGCCATATGGTACATACTTCTTTAATTAAACACACATACTGATTTAGAAAACTAAAGATCACATATGCCTCAAGAAATTAAGTATTTTCTAAGCTGTGAACAATGATTACTACATATAGTTCTATACTTCTTTATTTACTACATAACTAGTGTGGTGATTCCTTCTCTAATTTCATGACAAAAACTACCAACAATGATGTTCTGCATCAGATTACCAGATCAAGTAAATTTAACTCCCAGTTATAGATTCTGACACCACCTGATTCTATCTATATCTATGTTCCAAATTTAGGTTGCTGTTTGAAATTCAGTATTTTTTCTTCAAATCAAGGGTAGAGGAATTTGAAAAACTATGTAACAACTGCCAATGCTACTTGTGAATAGATTGATATAAAGTATCTTTAGTACACGTGAGAAAAGATTGTTCCCACACTCCATCCTCTTCTTCCCAAAAAACATGATAATCCAACATAACACAGCACTCAACCTAGTGGTATATGTCAAATGGGTCAGGTAGAAAACTCCCGTCAACACCCACACCTAACCCACCAAAATCGGCTGCTAATCTACAAATTACAGTGGAAAATTTAGTTTGCCTTTATTTGGATCTGTAAGTTTGGAACACCTAGGTTTAAAGTGTAGCAGCACCTTAGTACACAACTGATGACAGTTTTCAAAAAAGTTTGAGATAGAATAAAAAAATAAAACTATTCTGTAGACAATTTTAAGTTATGACCTAAAATTGCATATTGTAAAGTATTAAAGAAAAAGTGCTTTTAGAAGCACTGAAATCATTTAAAGTATTTTCCGTGGAATTCAAAATTAAAATTTAAAACACTGTACCTAATTTGTAGCAGCATCTTATGCCGTTATGGGAACACATTTTGTTTTAGCTAAAATGTTCATTTCATGCAGAAGTAATTCACTTGAAAACAAATATTAAGGAATCTTTTTACTCCCCAAGACTTGTAGCAGTAAATCCTGAGGAAAAAAAATTCCTACTCACTCCTGTTAGAACATCTAGCCTGCATTTTTAAGGTCAGTCAGGTATAATGTCTCACAATTGCATCTTTCTAAGTATATCAACTGACACTGGTGGATGAAAGGTAATAGTGTGGTGACGAAGCCCATGAGCAGTTTTGTAGCTTTTCCCACAGCGACACTTGAAAGGCTTCCGGACACGGCTCTGAGTACGATGGCCATTCTTGGCATGATACTTGATTCCATTAACATTCTAACAGAAATGAAGCATAGTTAGAGTCATCGTGAAAATCTGTTCAGATATTGCAATACATACATATTAACAGAATTTAGTTAAATATCTGTTAGGAATCCCAATTTGGCTTGTATCCTAACTTTGGTTTTTTTGGTATTAAACAAGTCAAACACTAACAGATAATAAACTTCAACTGCTCTAAATTGGAGATTATTAGCTTATAATATCAGCAAGAGATTTAATAATGATACATTTACCTTGTATGTGCAACATAAACATCAGCTTGACTGAGTCTCACAATCAGAGTTTGTGTTAAATTTATATGGCTATATCTTCGAAATATCAGTATTTCAAACATTTTTAAAGTAAAATTTAAATATAATGGTAAATAGGAAAAGAACAATTTCCACTAACTAATATTCTTCATGATTCTAGCACAATAAAAGATTAATGAAGTCCTAAACATTATGATTAACCAACTCAATTAGAAATACTACTAATTCACAAAGCATGATAAAGTTCACAAAAGCAACTGAATGAAAATTATTGCATTGGTGTAAAAGTTAGTTAATGCATTTTAATAATATTTCCATAACAGTCCACCTCACTATGCATCTGCACCATCAAGGTTTCAAAATAGACATTGGCAATCCTTAATTTCCCATTGCAAAATTATATCAATTTATAAAAATACAACTTCTCTATTACCCTTCCCACTACACATTGTACCAATCATTACTAGTCTCACAGGCAACTAAAGTTGCAGGAAAAAATGTTAGACATACATAATAGAAAAGGCAATTATATTAAAATGTGATCCTTACATGTCATTTCAAGGTAAGTGGTTTTGTCTTCTAATTTTCATTTACTCTTATTCCATGGGTAGATTTCTTACTCTTTCACTCTTTTCCTTTCCTCCCCAGGTATGCTTTGTGTTTAGTATATTTAACAAGCAGTAATCCTGTCAACTCTGCAATACAGGGTTTTAATAGATCTAACTGTAGTTGTGGGTGGGCTCAGTTCTGCCTCCAACTACCATAAAATACTTGGAATTCTAAGCACCTCTTAACAATTACATTGTCCAGGAACCAGACGAAAGGATTAGGTTTCTCTGCTGTCAAAAAGGTATTCCAATTAAGAAATTAATGAAAAACTGTAGTGGTTTTGATTTCCTTCCGACAAATGTACATATTTATAAAATGGATAGGAAACCAGTGAAATTTGCAGTAAATGGACTTGAATTTTCTCATCACAAAATATACATAGAAATAAAATCAAACTGTTGGGGTTAAAATCAAGGGCTCAATTGTACAATAATGGTCACAGTTGAACTTCAAGACATTAAGATGTTTTATATGTTAACAACTTACAAAAAAGTGATTGTTCCTTCACCACAACTGGACTGAAATACATAAGGAGATGGTACTGAGCTGCAAATAAGTATAATTAGATTCTGTTCCATATTAGGTTCCAGTTGCCTTTGGGTTATATGTGGAAGTAAATTGATAAGAAATGTTTATTCATGTTGATATTGTTCATCTCTGCAAAAGCCAGTTCACATTCTGATGCTGCAATCCTTCCACAACATAATTGAAAGGCTGCTGCACAATATCAAAATATCACAATTCCGAATGGTTATATCATGGTAAACATCTATCCACATTTCAAGTGACCAATGTATATATGTACAACATATATAAATACACTTTCTGGGAAATGTAGTCCAATGTTTACTAAGAAATCAAGGTCATTAACAAAGCAAGGCAGCAAAGAAAATTTGGGGAAAATGAAAAGATAAACACACAAAGCAGACCAACTTTGGTAACAATATGTAAGTAGGTAAGATTTGCACCTTTTGAAAGAGTTGCATCTAAGTTTAAGTTAATTTAGTTGTTGTCAGGATAATAATTTAATAATAATAATCACTTCACTGTTTCCAAAATAAAATCCTGTTGAAGAAATTAATTTTCAATATTAAAGAGGAGTCTCTATTGCAATGAATCATTGTTTTAGATGCCAATCAACAGCAACATAAGAGGTAAATGACTTTCCTGCAGTGGAAATTTCTGTAGTATTATAAATATCTGCACCTTTCATAATGCTAGACATATTTTCAACCTGTTGGTTATAAAACTAAATTTCAGACTGACATTAGCAGCACTAGTTAAAATGAGTGCCCAATTATGACATTTAATCACATGAATGATAGATACCATTAAACAGAAGAAAAATAACTGTGGACTCAAAGAATGGGTTATTAACATGGAAATTATTGATAGATTGCTTTTTAATATTACATGGAATCCTCAAAATGTTTATACTGATACAGTGGTAACAAACTGAAGTCATACGTGTCTAAATTTCTATTTTAGTTAAGACATAAATCAGAATTAAAAGCCAAAAGTTAGCTTTTTGAAATATTGTAAAGTAAAAATTCTCAATGTATTTAAATATTTATCAATTCAGCATGTTCTAATCCAGTCCACCAGAGTCAAATTTGAGCTTAATGCAAAAATCTGCTAAAATAGTTAAGCTTCGCTCCATACCACTACTTCCTCCTCAGTCACATAAATAGCAGCTCTTCAAAACCAGCAAATTTGCCTTGCATTATCCCCTACAGAGGGTCTGGTTTAGGCTTCCGTCTAAACCATTACCCTTTATTTGTTGTTCCTCCATTGTACCAGGCATTCCAAAGACTATTAATCTACTGAGTCTGCTTGTTCTTTCAATAATGATGTTTGAGCAATTCAGCTGGACGGCTCTCGTGCATCAGACGTGGAGCCAGAAAGATTTCAGAATAACATAGAATAGCTTTGTTATACTGGTAATTAAGACAGGACTGACATTCAAACAGGACCTGGACAGGATGTGGCAAATTACTGTATTCTTTGTGTGAAAAGCTGTTCCCACTATGGTTTGCCTGGCCTCCAGGGAACTCATCATCTTCACTAACAGTCAGAATGGGATTTTGTACCCTCTATTCCCTCTCCAAAACCTCACTCTAATACACATTTATGATTCATAGGAACACGGAGCAAAAGCTTGTTAATTTGAAAAGTTGTGAAAAATGAAATCTCTGATCTTAGTTTCTGTTATGCATTGCAGAACAGTGTAAATAGAAAGGTGTCACCTTTTAAGAGCATTTTTATTGGCATTTTCAAGGACAGCTTGTTTGCTGGACACAATACATACCTTGTACCTCTTTTTACAGCCAGGCACAGGGCAAGCAAATGGCTTCTCATCATCCCCATTCAAGCACATTGAACTTAGAATAGTCTCAGAGCTGATAGCACTTTCTGTTGTCCATGATTCATCACTGTCAGAATCTTCACATTCAATTTCTTCTTCATCTAATTCACTGCCTAAAGATTCAGGAAAGAAAATAAATAGGGATGAGGTTAGCTTTTTTTAATAAATAAAAATCCATATTTAGAAGAATTGCTTTAAATGAAGACTCTTGTCCACTTCCCCTGCCCTGTGAAATTATTATAAATGTAAGACATTCAATAGCCACATAGCTAACACACTTGTGTTTTGAACTGCCAAAGGCATCCTGGGTAATTAGCCATTACAGTTCTGTCACAGAGGGTTCCACAGTCAATACAAAGATAATTTGGGCAATGGTGAATGACAGTGCTGTCCAGACTTTTGGGATGATCAAGGACACATCCAGCTGTACCAGACATCTGTCAGGGCCATGAATCATTTCAACTAGCAGCACACTAACCAAGCAACTGAAGCAAGAATAAACAGTTCAACAAGCACCACACACAGAAAAGAGAAAGCTACAATAATGTGCAAGAAAGAGGGAAGCGAAGGCAAGGAACAAAGTACAAATGGAAAAGAGCACTTTTCAGTTTAAACTGAAAAACAGCTACTGCTCCAAAAAGTTAACATGGAGCACAAAGATACAAAGTGAGCAAAGAAAGCACACAATTCTTCACTTGGAAAACTTCAATCTACTTACTCACATTTTATAAGATATTAACAGTCAGGCAATCTGTATCGAATGTTACCTCATGTTTCACTACATGAAAATTTAGAACCTCAGTAACAACTTGTAAACTAAAAATTACAACTGAAAGTCTTCTTATATACAGAAAGGTATCCTGAAAACAAGAAAACTATGAAAACTACACATTTAATTTTATAATGCATTCTGGAAATATTATTGGTGTAAATAGTCCATTTTCAACTTAAAATTTATGTACGCTGTCGTTAAAGTGTTTTTGAAAGCCAAGCACAGTCTTATTCAGACACCAGCTACAGATCGGAATCGTCAGATTTAATCACATAGCTGTGCAAAGAGTCTGCTAACATTTCCTTTAATTAAAAGACACACAGAATCTATTTCAGCTTTGCATATTCTGATGATAGAACATTGATACTCATTATTTTCAGTCTCTAAACACTGAATCAGTGTCAAGAATGCATCCATCACAAGAAGGCTACTGATGGCGAAATTTTCAACTGCATCAGCAAATTTTGCATTTACAATTTCTGCAAGTGACATGTTTTTTATTAGATGGAGATCATTTTCAAACAACAAGATCATGAGTCTGATGCTTTGTTGCACCTCTTAGCAGCCTACCTAATGACAGTAATTAACAGTCTGCAATTAGCATCCACTTCAGAAGACATTCAAATGTTAATTTGCCTTCTCTAATGTGATGCACAGCTGTGCAACAAGATGCATGCCATGAATCGTACATGAAACTGCGAGTCTGGTCTTTTGGTTTCAATGTGTCTGGCAAAACCTAAATATTGAATACAAGAAAGATTTCTTTCCAGCAATACAGATTTTTAAATAAATCATGACCCAGTTACATTAACAAGTTGTGTTGATACTACATTTTTAACCAACGTATCTTTCCCAAAATACTTTTTGAAAAATAATTGATTCATTAAACGCACTATATTCAGTTAGAAGCCACATAGTTTTTGCATTGGAAAGAGCACTATTCAGAACATGTTAGACCCTACAGTACCTCATGCACAGCTTTGCGTGCAAGTAACTGTGGCTGCAGCTTTCAACATAACGATCATATTACCTCTTTATGAAACTACTAAAAACCAGCACCAGGTCATCCCCATGGCTCCTATCTGCCCCACACAGTGCACCTTCCATGAGAAAAACACTTCAAGCATAACTTCATGCTGAATAAAATGGTCTGTTTTAAATGATCAAATTATATGAAATAAGTGTCTTAAAATGTTACTTTCATATTTTAGCTGCTGCAATCAATCAAGGAAGACACTCTGTAATCTGCATAGCATGCTGAGAATCTGAATACTTTACTTGAACAGTGAATAACTTAGGTTTATGTTACTTTCTTCAAATAGCTAGTTACACATTCGTTGTAAGCTAATTTCTGAAGAAGGAGGAATGGAGTCCAAATTAGTATTTGATTCTACCTAAAGCTTATGACTTGGGAGTTTAATAACCGGAATATTGCAAAGAAGATATCTGGTATTAAGTGTTTTTCTCATGTGCCAAAAATATACAATGGAAAATAGGAACTGGAATGATTGTAATGACTGCATAAATCCTATAGAATGTCTACCACATACCTAAGAATTGCAAAAAAGCTGATGGACTCTTATTGTATTGCATGTTTAGTAAAACTAAGAATTAATCATTTCCATATATGGATGACCTGCATGCATTTAATGAAAATTGCATAAACCTCCAACGTAGCTCAGCTGTGGTAGAACTTCCATTTTCAAAGATTAACAGTGGATCCAATGCAAGTTCATGGCTTAAAATATTATTTATATATAATATATGATATCATAGTTGTGATCTTGCTGCCCTAATAAAGTATGATTTTTTTCAAAAAACTTTCAATCTAATTCAATACTCATTTATTTTCTTGGCTCAGTTCAGCAGCTAAACTTCCTTTTCAACATTTCATCCCCACTAATGTCCCCAGCAAATCTAAAATTCTTGACCTTAAATCTATGGTCTTGTCCTCCTTAGCTTCATCTCTTCTGCAGTACTTAAAATAAACCTCTTTGAACTCTTCGTTCATGACTCCAGTTTTGTTATTCACTCCTTTCAATCCAACAGCGGCCAACCTTCCGCGTTCCTAGATTTCATTCTCCTGAATTCTTTTCACCTCCACCTGTTAGAGGTTCCTCTTAAAACCCACTTTCACCAAAGCTTTGGTCTCCTACAATCTTTCTCCAATCTCTGTAAAATGCCTTGGGAGATTTATGTTAAAAGAACTCGATATATGCAAATTATAGCTCATTTCCTTTTCTGCTTTCATGACTAGAAAAGCGCATGGTCAAACCAGTAATTCCCACTAGATTATATTAAAATCAAAGTTTACCTAACCACCACAATTCTACCAGCATTCCAAAGATTCCATTACAAGCAAGACAGGATACTCAGTTCAAATTACTTTGCCAAAATAAATAAATCTACATTTATAGCTGCATAGTACCTTATCTGCTCATAAGATCCAGCAATGTAAGGGACTCAACAATGTGTTTTGAATTGTACAGAGGTTTTGCTGATTTTCAATATTAATTCATTAAATAAGTTCTACCTACTTAGCCCATGGATATCTTGTATAAGTCTATTTTAAAATGTATATTTATACAATGTTTATGTAAATTTATTATTGATATAATTATCAAAATCTGGCTCTAAAAGGCTGATGTAGTTTTGCTTTGTTTAGAAGTACCAACCTGTTGGTGTTCCACTGCAGGCTGAAGAGGATGGTGTAACTGGTGGTGTCCCTGGAAAAGCAGAGCTTCCGTTACCAGGGTGAGGTGATGCAGGTGTGCCGCCCCTTCCCACAGGACTGGAAAGGGCTGGTGTTAACTTGGCCTGATGTCTTTTTCTCATCTGCTCACGCTCACGGCGTGCAGCATCAGTTAGAAATCTGAATAGGTTCAGGAATGTAAACAAGAAAAATAGCTGTATGATTACTGATTGTGAAGACCTGGCCACAAATCACAAAATACCTACATCTTATTTGTTGCTGGTCACTTTTCATGTTAAGGTTTTTACTGCATCTACAAATAAGGGTTAAACTTGAAAGATCTTATTACAAGTCTGTGGGAGGTCTCTAGCTTTACTTACTGACTCTGGGGATCACCACTTTCAAGGCAAGATGAAACAAAACAAGTTTCAAAATACCCACAAGCTGCGTGCAAGAGTTCTAACTGGATTAACATTTATTGACTGTTTAAGCTTCCCTGCTTTTTTGCTGGAGGACAAAAATAAAGAAGTTTAAACTAGAGTTGTAGAAAACTGGACCGTAAAAGCAAAGACCAAAATTTAACCTACTGTCATCTTTTTTGTTGAGGTTTGACTCTGAATTTTTATGTTTTTATCTCAATGTAAATTAAAATATATTTTGATTTTGCACAACCATCTGATCTGTTTTCATCTCAAGTTTAAATTGTAAGATTCTTGCAAGAGAGAAAGATAGTTAAGGGTTTACGCTGAGTTTGCATTTTTGTATTGATTTTATGATACACAGGTATTTTGATTTATGGAGTGGTCATGTCAGTTTAACAAGCTGAAGGACATGCAATATCTCCAACATCATTAAAATTCAGAAGCCGCTAGAGCTAAATCGGTACACTGTCACGCACTATGTTTGGACAACAGGGGTCTTGGACATATGGGATGTCACCATTTTCACAGATAAACTTACAACAAATAAGACTAATGTTTGGTCTAGGTTGAAGAATGAAAAACAGGATAACTGTTTGCTTTTTATAACTGATGAAACCCCCAACCTCAAGAGTGGTTCAAATAAAATTAGGATATAATTATCAAACATCATAAATGGATAAAGGGCCATTCTGTGATGCATCAGAGACCCCTATGGGTTATTGCGAATAATGACAAATACACACTTACGTCAGTCAACAGTGCAGTCCTACTGGTTATTTTTTTCTCATACCATATAAAATTATATTTAGAAGGTGTGTCAAAATGGTCTGTTTTACATTTTTATTTTGTTTTTGAATTTAGCAAAAGAAAGAAATAAGGAGTAGTAGTAGACGAAATGGGTCCTTTAAGCCTGCTCTGCCATTCAATATGATCGTAGCTGATTTTAGACTTGAATTCACTTTCTTGCCTGCCTCCCCCCCACCCCCATCCTTCAGTTCATTGGATCAAGAATCTGCCTCTCTGCTTTAAATATAGTGGCACATTTACAACTCCCTGGCACAGAGAAATCCAGAAATTTACATCACTTTAAGTGAATAAATTTCTCATCACCCCATTCCCAAACTATTGCCTATTTGTCTTGAGATTGGTGAATTTAGAATGCATAGCACAGACAGGCAAATAACCTGCCAATGCCTATCCTGTCAGAACCTTGTATTTTTCAATGGGATCACCTCTCATTCTTCTGAACTCTAAGAATATAAACCCAATTTATTGAGCCTCTCATCACAGGACAAATCATTAACCTCAGAATCAATCTAGTGAACCAGCGCTGCTTTGCCTCCAACATTTCTGATGAAGGGCTTTTGCCTGAAACGTCAATTCTCCTGCTCCTCGGCTGCTGCCTGACCTGCTGTGCTTTTCCAGCACCACACTCTCAACTCCAACAGAATATATCCTTCCTAATATATGGAGAGTGTATTTAAAACCGCATTTCTGGGTATGTTCTCAGTCAAACACTGTACAACTGTAGCAAGACTTCATTATCGCTGTACTCAAATTCCTTTGCAATAAAAGCCAATGTGCATTTGCATTCCTGTTTACTGTACACTTACATGTTTACTTTCTGTGAACCTTGAATGGGTATATCCAAGTCCATCAGAAAATCGACAAATTTCAAGCCTTCTAAAAATGTTTTGTTTACTATTCTTATGACAGCTGCAACCAGCCTCATACTTCTCAATATTATACTTCATCTCACTAATGTCAGTTTGGACCTAAGCAAGTTGGTGAGACAGTAACCAAGACACCTTTCTTTGTCATAGAGTCTGACAGCACGGAGACTGGCCCTTTGGCCCAAACTGGTTCATACTGACCAAAATGTCTATCCACTCTAACCACATTTTTCTGCATTTGATCCATTTCCTTCTAATCCTTTCCTATCCATGTATTTATCCAAATGCCTTTTAAATGTTGTTAATGTACCCACCTCAACTGCTTCTGCTGGCAGCTCATTCAATATGCACACCACCCTGTGTAAAAAAAAAATTGTCCCTCAGATTCCCTTTTATTCTTTCCCCTCTAACTTTAAACTGATGCCCTCTAGTCCTTGATTCCCCAACACTGGGGAATAAAACTGAGTGTATTCATCCTATACATGCCCCTCATAATCTTATACACCTCCATCAGATCCCCCCTCAGTTTTCTAGGCTCAAAAGAAAAAAAACTCATGGCTTATCCAACCTCTCCCTATAACTCAGACTGTTGAGTCCTGGCAGCATCCTTGTAAATTTCTTCTGCACTCTTTCCAGCTTAATAATATCCCTCCTATAGCGAGGTAACCAAAACAGAACACGATATTCCAAGTGTGGCCTCACTAATGTCCTGTATAACTGCAATATAACTTCCAAACTTCTATACTTAATGCCCTAACTGATAAGGTTTCTTCACTGCCCTGTCTACCTGTGACTCTACTTTCAGAGAACCGTGCACCTGAACTGCGCTACACTCCTTAAGGCCCCACTATTCAACATAAAACTCTTATCTTGATTTGACTTTCCAAAACGCAAGACTTCACACTTTTCTATATTAAACTCCATTTGCCATTTCTTGGCTCACTACCCCAGCTAATCAAGATCCTGTTCAATTTCTGATAACCTTTCTCCCAGTCCATGATACCTCTTATTTTTGGTGTCATTGGCAAACTTACTAATCATGCCTTGGACATTCTCATCCAAATTATTGATTATAGGTAACAAACAGCAGTGGGCCCAGCACCAACCCCTGAGACACTCCTCTACTCACAGGCCTCCAGTCCGACAAGCATCCTTCCACTATTACCCTCTGCTTTCTACCATCAAGGCAACTGTGTATCCGATCTGCCAGCTCTCCCTAGATTACATGTGATCTAATCTTCCAGAATAGCCGACCACTTGGAACATTATCAAAGGCCTTACTGAAATCCATATAGACTATATCTACCATCCTGTCCTTGTCAACCTTCCTGATCACTTCATCATAGAACTCTAACAAATTTGTGAGGCATGATCTCCCACTCACAAAGCTATGCTGATTACTCCTAATCAACCCCTGTCTTTCCAAATGCATGTATATCTTATCTCATTATCTTCTCAAGGAACTTACCTACCACAGATGTTAGGCTTACCGGTCTACAATTCTCATGGATTTCTTTGCAGCCCTTTTTGAATAAGGGCACAACACTCGCTACCCTTCAATCTTTCAGGACCTCACCTGTGGCTAACGATGTTGCAAAAATATCAGCCAGGGCCTCCACAATTTCTTCTCTAGCCTCTTGCATCCAATTCTCATACATCTAACACCTTTCTACTGTGATATTGAATGTCCTCAAGGTATGATCACTAACATCCCCAAGTTCCTAAGTCTTCATGTCTTTCTCCACAGTAAACACAGAGGAAAAATATTTATTGAGTACCTTGCCGAGAAATTATTGGCTACTCAATCTTACTGCTCCGTTCCACAACCAGTTCAATCTGTTCACCCTTTATATAAATAAAATCTTCAAAAGAGGGGAAATAAAACTGTGAAAGTCATTCAAACAACTCTGAGCAAAGATAAGCTTCATATCTCTCGGTCACCTTGAGATAGCAGGACTGACGTTGAAGGGAAGGTTGAATTAGCTAGGATTATATTTGCTGAAAATGTGTTGCTGGAAATGCGCAGCAGGTCAGGCAGCATCCAAGGAGCAGGAGAATCGATGTTTCGGGCATGAGTCCTTCTTCAGGAAGGATTCCTGAAGAAGGGCTCATGCCCGAAACATCGATTCTCCTGCTCCTTGGATGCTGCCTGACCTGCTGCGCTTTTCCAGCAACACATTTTCAACTCTAATCTCAGCATCTGCAGTCCTCACTTTCTCCTAGGATTATATTTGCTGGAGTTCAGAAAAATGAGGAGGGATCTCTTTGAAATCTATAAAATTCTAATAGTATTAGGTAAAGCATATATAGAAAGGTAGGGAGAGTTCCCAACGGTCATGGTGACAGTGGCTGATGCAGGAATTTTTGGGGGTGTGGGGGTGGTGGTGGACGAGATTTCCTGCACTAGGGCTCACCGTCTAAACCATTTAGGACTGAGATGAGGATAAATTTCTTCACCCAGACTGTGGTGGGTATACGGAATTCACTACCACAGAATGCAGTTGAGGCCAAAAAATTGTATGATTTCAAGAATGAATTGTATCTCGCACTTGATGCTAAAAGGATCAAAGGATGAGGCAAAAAAGCAGGAACAAGTTATTGGGTCGGATGATTGGCCATGAATGGCAGAGTAGTTTTGAAGGGGTAAATGGGTTACTCCTGCTCCTGTTTCCTATTATTCTATGTCACACAAGGCTTGAAAATTGAGTGTGTTTTCACAAATTCATTTCTTTAACATTTTATTCACTTTCAAGGCTTCCTCAATAACAGCATGTTTCAGTTCCAATGCATCATAACTTCTATCAGGCCTAGTCTGAACCCACAATGGATTGTTCAAACTTCACAACTGGTCTGATTCCTCCCTGGAAAATCATCTTTCTGCAAGGACCTGCCCTGATTTATCAGAATGTAATTAATAGTTTAAAAGACTGCTCATCCAAAATTACTTTTCACTCATTCTGGTTAATTTTTAGCCCTTTGTATATAAATGCTGACTTCCAATCTTAGATTCTTTTTTGTTGCTTGATCTATCACACCACTCAAATTTTATCGAACCTCCTCACAGATAATCACTGATGTGCATCATATAGGTGCCTGTAATTTTCTTTTTGTGGTAGCAGTGGAACATTGCTGAATTTGCTTGAAGCAACTTACTTCCAGCAAGATGACATGCATTCTCACTACATCATTCAAACCATAAAGACATTTGTTTAATTTTCATAGCTTCCCCTCTGTATCACCTACTTTTTAGGTGGTTTCATAATATTCTCGTTTGAAACTTTTCGCCCTGCAAAAATATAGCTTTGATTAGCTTTCATTTTCAGGAGTATGTTGCGAAAGGAACTAAGGTCTTCAGGAGCACTCATCCTGCAGTAGGGGAAGCCACTATAACACCTTGATCACCAAGTTTATTCTTTTTTGAAATCCAAGACACTCTTGACTTTAGCACTATGTGTCCCATCAGGAAACAACTTTTCTGTACACAGCCAATTGTATGAGAAAGCTGGCTGTTCCCTATCTAGTACCTCAATGTATACACCAAACTGTAGAGATTTCCAATTTTTGTGTTCGACATCCTTTATTAATTTATGCTCTAATTTGTTTGGAGCCACTAAAACTTCTCAATCATTAGGGCTTCTACTTTGCGTGATATTCTGAATCCATTCCATAGTCCTTGCTCTTATTAAATTATGACCTCCGCACACCCTTCTGTTGCATTCTGGATTACTACTGCTAGATCTCTCTCCCTATGCATTACCCTTTTCTCAAGTTTATCATATTTTCCTGGGGCCAAGTTCTCTTTCAGAACTTGACTTTGGGCTTTAAAGCTTACCACACCTTTACCTCACTTGGCCAATCCATGGATCTTACCTCCTGTCCCTCATTTTGCACATTTCAAGAATGCTTGAAGTTGCCAGTGGCTATCCCCCACTCCCTAGCATGGTGGAATTCCTGCATTGACTGGATCCTCCAAGCATATTTGCTATTTTGGCACTAACTTCCAAATCCTCTCACATTCAAGAAGTATGGGCAGCAGATCTATGTAAAAGGGAAGATTAGCTATGTCCAGCCATCTTGTAAGGAAAGTTCCACACAGTTTCTCACATCTGCAGGTAAAGCACCAAAGTTCTATTGCAGACTTTGGTAAGGTGGCTCATTCCAATATTAACACACCTTTAAAGGTTTTTCCTCCAGCTTCTGGATCACAACCACAGAGCCAATGAGGATGAGGAAGATCCCCATTCCCCCTGAACCTCTCTCCATGCTCCGTAAAGTCCACTTCTGAGGGAGCACCTGGGACCCTCCAAGGAATCACTGCCAGCATGCTATCCACCAAAGCAGAGAATCCCACCTTAGTGAATAATGTTTATCTAGAATAGGTTGAGGGTCACATTCTGGTGAGCATAGCACTGACACAGGCCAGAGAAGAAAGAAATGGCCAAGCTCTCTGAAACTTGGGTGGTTGCTAGAGATCAGGCTCATGCTGAGGCCAGCACAGATGAGGAGTTTCCAGCCAGATTCGGTCATTAATGAATCAATGGAGATGTAGAGGAAAGCAGTGGAACGTGCTGTAGAGGTGCCAGAAACCTTGTACAGGCTGAAGTGAAGGGCAGAGGAGTCTGTTCATATCCTGTCTGATCTGCGTCTCTGGTGTGCCACCACATGGCTGTCTCAATGGACAGCAAGGTTTAGCACAACCTTCAGTAGCTGTCAGATATGCACTCAGACTTGCACTCCATCGTTTGAGCTGTAGGTGCTTTCATCCATTGGTTCTGTGAAAGGGGGCCAAATAACCTTCCCTCCAGTTGCCACATCCCATCAAGGGCTGCGAGATGTCCATGGTGTACCAACAGGGAGGCAACCAAGAATTGTCCATTCAGAATCCAGCAACTCACCTCTGCCAGGAACCCAAGCAGATCGGAGTGCACTTGTGCGGGATACCCACAAGCAGAGTGGGGGCGGCTACGTCCAGGGTCACAAAAGGACAACACTAAAGCTTTCAGTGGCATGTTAACAAAGCAGTTAGCAGGCTTCCAGCAGCTCACTGCTGCTAAGGGATCATCCAGACGTAGTGCAAGGAAACATGGGATGAAAGAAAATCGAATTCACTTTGGGTACATGAATGTGAACATTTTGTAAATCACTTCTATGTAAATAACAGTTTTGTGTTCCCTTCTGGAATACCTTGAGAGGCAATGAGCTCCGTGAACATGTTCTTCAGCTGCAGGGCTGAACACCGCTTAAAGACTGCTTAGCACCGACACTTGCATGCACAGGTCCCATCTGCGAGTCGGAAACCCTCTGGAAATCTGCAATCTAAGCTTCATCTAGTCATAAAGATGTACAGCACAGAAACAGACCCTTTGGTACAACTCATCCATGCCGATGAGATATCCTAACCTAATCTAGCCCCACCTGCCAGCACCCAGCCCATATCCTTCCAAACCCTTCCTATTCATATACCCATCCAGATGCCTTTTAAATGTTGCAATTGTACTAGCCTCCACCACTTCCTCTGGCAGCTCACTCCATACACGTATCACCCTCTGCGTGAAAAAGTTGCCCTTTAGGTCTCTTTTATATCTTGCCTTTCTCACCCTAAACCTATGCCCTCTATTTCGGGAGTCTCCCACCCCAGGAAAAAGACTTTGTCTATTTATCCTATCCATGCCCCTCATGATTTTATAAACCTCTATAAGATCACCCCTCAGCTTTCGACACTCCAGGTAAAACAGCCCCAGCCTACTCAATCTCTTCCTTAGCTGAAATCCTCCAACTCTGGCAACATCCTTGTAAATCTTTTCTGAACCTTTTCAAGTTTCACAATAGTTCAATGTTTGTGTTGCTTGAGTCAATCAGCCTGGTGTAGGCCCACTACTTCTCCGTGAGAGATGTATGTCCCTCGCAATCAAAGGTTTCTATCATTGAGATGGGTTCGTGCAGGTCACAGCCAATAATGACTCTACTGGGGATCCTGCCCAGTAACTAATGGTGTGCTCCTTCTGAGTGGTTCAGGCAGTGGAACCACATCTTCAAGGGACCAACAGTCTGATCAATGATTGTCCTGGTGGATTGATATTGCAGCTTTAGAGCATCAGTTTGACAATTTCACACTGGGTCATTTGCCATCTTTTCTGGGGGTACCCCTTGTCACTCACAAGTGATGTGGTGGGGGGGGAGGGCGGGAGTGGTGTCATACAGAATATAAGTGACATGGCAGCTCCCTGGATAGTGGGCACACACCTGCAGGAATTGTTGCTTGTGGTTCCAAAGTAACTGGACATTGAGGGATTGAAATCTCTTCCTGTTCAGGAGTCTGGCTGCCAGGGAGTTGCAGCACCACATGGGTGTACTCAATAACCCCTTGAACCTCAAGGAACTAGCAATAGCTACAAACCCCACAGCTCAGGTAGCTTGACTCTCCGTCTCCATGGTGAACTGGACAATTACTTTTCTGTAAAGGGCATGAGTAATTTCACAAACACAGTGTGGCCTTCTGATTGGGAGATGCTACACAAAACTCCAACTGATCTGTGAAAGGAGCTGGTATTAAGACACTGCGATACTGCTGTGATCATCAGGCCCCATAGCACTGCATCCCAAGCTTTAAGGCTGCAGACCTGCCTACAGGAGGTGGCAGATGTACAAGGATGGTTTCTTAAGTTATGCAAATACATTTCCTGCCCTACCTTCACTCACTGGAAGATAGCTACATGCCTCTTGAACCCCTTTCCCCGTGGACTGGTTAATGTCATTATTTCCCTCCTTCAGGTAGTTAATATAGTAGTTAGAAGACATACAGTAAGCTTGCCCTTATCAGGCATGGTACAGATTCAAAGATCAGTGAATTGTTGAAGCAGTACATAACTTTAGTTAGGCCACAGCTGGAGTACTATGTGCAGTTCTGGTCACCACACTGTAAGAAGGGTGCAATTGCCCTGTAAGGGGTGCAAAGGAGATTCATCAGGATGTTGCCTAGATGGAGCGGTTTAGCTAGGAAGAGAGGCTGGATAACTTCAGTGAAGGTTGAGGGGATCTGATTGAGATGTATAAGATTATGAGGAACACGGACAGAGTGAATAGAAAGAAGTTTGTTCTTCTTAGTTGAAAGGTCAATAGCATAATTTTAAAGTGAAAGGCAGGAGGTTTAGAGTAGATTTGAGGAAAACCTTTTTCACCCAGAGTGGGTGGGAGCTGGAAATTCACAGCTTGGGAGAATAGTTGTGGTTGGTAATCTCAAATGTTTTAAAAGTACTTGGAATGAGCATGGAGTCATAGAGATGTACAGCGCGGAAACAGACCCTTCGGTCCAACTCGTCCATGCCGACCAGATATCCTAACCTTATCTAGATCCATTTGCCAGCACTTGGCCCATATCTCTTTAAGCCCTTCCTGTTCATATACCATCCAGATGCCTATTAAATGTTGTAATTGTACCAGCCTCCACTACTTCCTCTGGCAGTTCATAGACACACCATCCTCTATGTGAAAAAGTAGACCTTTAGGTCTTTTTTATCGCTTTCCCCTCTCACCCTAAATCTATGCTCTTGAGTTCAGGACTCCCGCACCCCAAGGAAAACATAAGGGGCATCTTTTATCTCTATTTCTCCTATCCATGCCCCTCATATTTTTATAAACCTCTAGAAGGTCACACCTCAGCCTCTGATTCTCCAGGGAAAACAGCCCAAGCCTATTTAGCCTCTCCCTATAGCTTAAATCCTCCAACACTGGCAACATCCTTGTAAATCTTTTCTGAAACCTTTCAAGTTTCACCACATCCTTCTGATAGGAAGGAGACCAGAACTGCACGCAATATTCCAAAAATGGCACTGAAGTGTTAGAATATTCAAGGCTATGGGACTAGTGTTGGAAAGTGGGACCAGTGATGGTAGTCTTTTTGGAAGTACAGATTTGATGGGCCGAAGGGCCTATTCTGTATTGTATGATTCTGTGAATGGGAGACTTCAGCATTAACACAATAGGCATTTCCATGAAAGGCATTTCGGAGGGCGATAAGTTAGTAAAGTAATACTTACTCACCAGGCATTGGAGGAAGCAGTGGACCCCACCAGGTACATGCCTCTTATTTACAGTCAACTTTGTGAACAGATGGATGTCATTTTTGGGGACCATAATTGCAATCCTAATTTTGTGACATATTTTCAATAACTTCAAAAGCTTGAAATCAAAACTGTGATGGGTAACGTTTTTTGCTTCACCTGTCTCTGGAAACAGTTGTAAAGCAAACTGTTCAATGCAGAACGTCAGCCCAATTTCAGAGGCAAATTGATGACCATTGCAGAAAAAGAAGGACGACAGCAGGAATAGGCAAAACAAGGCGGTCTTTTTGAAAAGAAAATTCACAGCTGTTCATCATGTAGGGACTGCAGCTATTTTCCAAAATACCAAATTAGCATTGTAAACATCGAAATCAGACCTTTCAAAATTCAACCTATAGCCCAATTTCTCTTCGATCTTAGTTTAATCTCAATTCATCAATAATGTACACTTATTATGGGATTCTGACAGCAAGCTATGGCTTTTGATAAATTATATATCTCAAGCCAGATTTAAAATTTGAAGCCCAAGTGCTAATTAACAATACAGGCCTAGTTAATAACGAGATTTCTTGTTGAGTATCTGATCACAGCATGGGCGTCATTTGTCAAGAATGCTCAAATCTACCTTAGAGACCAGTTTCTGTAATTCTCCCATGCCTACCATATGTAAAATTGGGATCTTTGTTTCTATAATAACCTTTTATTAGGGAACTGACATAATGATTAAGCTCACTGAGACACATACAATGAATTAGACGATTACCCTTGCTGCTTTAAGCTTTTCGGAATTGCAGCAAGACAAAATAATTAATATCGAATTTTAATTTGATGTGTTCCACATTTAAACCCCAATTTGCAAAGTACACCTGGAAAGCTGCCACTGTTCACTCGCAGTTTAAGCTGATGAAAGAAAGGCTCCTGCAGTTTGAAATACTAGTTGAAGTGTGGAGGAAATAACATGGGCTAGGTAATGACTTACTCCTGACTTTCTACTCTTATCACAACACGTGGTCATGGATTTTAAAAATGAGCCACCAGTCTTTCAAAAGAATGTAATGTATCAACTGGTTGAGAGAAACAAATTAAATTTTTTGCAATACTAGTTAATACTGATATGATATTGTTAGTCTTACAAAATTGTTTATAAACGATTTATTAATTCAACGTGACTTTCTTGCACATTTCACCAATTCGGTTTTAAAACTATGGATATTACATTTGTCTAACTGATATGAGTAAAACATCAACTTAAAAAAATTGAGCTTCATCTTAAAAACGTTTTACTACAGAAAAGCTATTTAACATTGCGAGACCAAATTCTTACGTTTCCCATTATTCTACACAATAAAATTAACCCTGTACATTCCAACAGCTTGCTTAAAATGATAACACTTGTTACTTGACACATGTATGCATTCCTTGGACTGCGACTTTCCCTTTCTTGACACTAAAAGTTGGGGGGTGGGGCGACCATGAACTAATTACCCATATGCTGATAAATCTCAACTAATCACATGCGAACCAGCTGAAGAGTTGACTGGTGAGCATTAGTGAGTAATTCAGCCTCAACAGTCATTGTCAGTGGAACCCTCACCCCAGAAACTGCCGGAAATCAAAGGCTGGCAGCTTCCGTGTCTGAAAGTCCAGCAGTAAAGTCTTGCAGTGGTCTTCAGGGAATCCAACAGCGAGAAGGCAGGTCTTTTTCTTTTTACTCCTGCAGGGTGGGTATCATTGGGATAGGGGATTTGAGGGGTCAGAGACAAGGTCAAAGGGTGGTTTTCAGAGCCACCCCACTGTCCCCAGACAGTTTTCCCCCAACATTGGAACAACTGGAGATTTCCCCCCAAAGTGATTTCCCCCCACTCTCCCTGCAAAACCTGGCAAGCATGTTGTCTTGGTTTCCCAGTGGAGAAATCAGCCAATTTAATGGCTTGCCAGGAGGTATGTAATCAGGAAGGTGGTGAGTTAATATCCATAAATGGCTGTTCACTGGCCACTTAAGTGCTTTAATTCGAAGCTGGTCAGGAAAGACTCCAATTTACTTTCTCACCTAGAATTTATTTTTGATGTGGCAACAGGGAAGTGAATATCTCTCCAGGGTCAAATTGTCCAATAATTGCCCTTTCTCACTACCTCCAGGGAGAGGATAAATTCCAACTCTTGTGTAGCAATGATTGAATTTGTGCTTTCTGGACAAGGATTAAAAGTCTGCAATAACTATGCTTCATGCTGACTGGAAAAGACATTCATATGAATTTGAATATTTCCCAGCTATGAATTTTCAGGATGCAACTCACCTCTAAAAGGAAACATGTTGACTTGTAGATTAATGTTTATGGCTATAAAATTCTAATTTACATTTCTTGACAAATTTGTGATCATTCAACATGCACCATTAAGAATTCTCACAAATTCATTTGTGAAAGACAGCATATGTTACAACAGCATGTACACTTTATCCCTGAAATTTACCATTTTTGAAATGATTGAATGTATTTACTGGAAGAAATTCAGAATTATTATGAATGTGAGAGTTAAGAAGCAGTCTGTTGAGGTCTAACAGGTTGTGGTATGACAAGCTTTTAGATTCTTTCTGCAATTCTCACATTGTAGGGATGTGGAAATGACAGTCACCCAGGAATTAGACGAAGGAAGATCAGAGTTATTATAATACAGCTCATCCACTCCATTCCTGTCTTCTATGGAAAAGACCATTGAGTCTCATTCCACCATCTTATTACTGCAGCCCTGCAAGTTTATTCGAAAGTGCTTATCATTTTGTTTTGAAATTGCCTCTGGTCCATCATTCTCATAAATAGGAGGTTTTTTTTTAGATTAGATTAGATTACTTACAGTGTGGAAACAGGCCCTTCAGCCCAACAAGTCCAAACCGACCCTCCGAAGAGCAACCCATCCAGACCCATTCCTCTACATTTACACCTTCACATAAGACTACGGGCAATTTAGCATGGCTAATTCACCTAACCTGCACATCTTTGGACTGTGGGAGGCAACCAGAGCACCTGGAGGAAACCCACGCAGACACTGGGAGAATGTGCAAACTCCACACAGACAGTTGCCTGAGGTGGGAATTGAACCCAGGTCTCTGGCGCTGTGAGGCAGCAGTTCCAGGTCTTTACCATTTACTGTGTACAAAATTTCTTCCTCACCCCCGTGCACTTCTTGCCTTAACCTGAAATCTACGAACCTAGCCTTCTAATAACCAGCTAATGGGAACAGCTTTTCTTTGTCTATCTTATTTAAACCTAGTTAAAAATCACACAACACCAAGTTATAATCCAACAGGTTTAATTGGAAGTACGCTAGCTTTCGGAGCATCGCTCCTTCATCAGGTGATAGGGAGGTAAGGAGCGATGCTCCAAAAGCTAGTGTGCTTTCAATTAAACCTGTTAGACTATAACCTGGTGTTGTGTGATTTTTAACTTTGTACACCCCAGTCCAACACCGGCATCTCCAAATCATTATTTAAACCTGTCATTATATTATCCAATTCCATCAATGTCTGCTGCATTTCCTTTGTTCCAAGCAAAATAGCATCAACTTTTTCAATCCAATCTTGTAGTTAAAATCCCTCATCTTTCGAACAATTCTGATAAATCTCCTCTGCACCCTCTCAAGGTCCACATTGTTCTGAAAGTATGGTGGACAAAACTAAAGACTGTGTTCTAGTTGTGGCATGACTATGCTTTCTAAAGGTTCAGCACACCTTCTCTAATTTTGTATTCTATACCAGAATACCTACAGCTCCGCCTTCAACGCTATAATTCCAACCAAACTAATCTCTAAACTCCAAGACCTAGGTCTCTGCTCTGCCCTCTGCAACTAGATACTTGACTTCCTGACCCACAAACCACAATCAGTGAGGATAGGCAACAGCACCTCCTGCACAACAACTCTCAACACTGGTACCCACAAGGCTGCATTCTCAACCCTGTTCTGTACTCTCGATACAATCATGATTATGTGGCCAATTCCGTCCTAACTCCATCTACCAGTTCACTGTAGGCTGGATATCAAACAATGACAAGACAGAATACAGGAAAGAGATAGAGTGCTTACTGTTGTGGTGTAAAGATAACAAGCTCTCCATCAACATCAGCAAAACTAACAAGCTGATCATTGACCAGGAAGCAAGGAGGAGGGCATGCCCCTACTACATCAAGAGATCTGAGGAGGAGATGCTTCTGAGTGTCAGGTTGCTAGCAGTGAGGATCACCAACAATCTGTCCTGGACCACTCACGTTGATGTCAAGAATATGGTGCTGGAAAAGCACAGCTTTTCCTGATGAAGGGCTTTTGCCCAAAACGTCGATTCTCCTGCTCCTCGGATGCTGACTGACCTGCTGCGCTTTTCCAGCACCACATCTTGACTCTAATCTCCAGCATTTGCAGTCCTCACTTTCACTCACGTTGATGGACAGTCAAGAAGGCACAACAACACCTCTTCTTCCTCAGGAGATCAAGGAAATTCAACATGTCTCACTAACAATAATAAATGCACCATAGAAAGCATTCTGTCTGGATGCACCATGGCTTGGTTTGGCAATACTTTTGCCCAGAACTGTAAGAAACGGAGAGTTATGAACACAGTCCCAGTCCATCATGCAAGCCAACCTTCCATCTATTGACTCCATCTACAAGGCAGCCAACATCAAAGACCTCAACATCAAAGACTATAATCTCTTCCAACTTCTTCCATCCGGCAGAAGATACAAAAGCATAAACACATGTACCAACAGTTTTAGGAACAACTTCTTTCCCGCGGTTATTAGACTTCTGAATGGACCGTTTAAATTTCAAATCTAATGTTGATACTGCTTTTTGTGTACTTTCATTGCAGCTATAACTTTGTATTCCTTGCTCTGTTCTATCATCCTATGATCTTTGTATGGTAGTGATCTGCATATACTGCACACAAAAAAAATTTTTTCACTGTATCTAAGTACATATAATAATAATAAATCAAACCAAATCAAATCTTATAAGAAGCCCATGATTCCATATATGTTACCATTGTAATCTTAATATGTCCTACCACCTTCAAAGATCTGTGTATGTGAAATCTAGGTTCAACTGTCACTGGATCATGTTAAAGCGCAGATCCTTTTAAAGGTCAATCAGGACAGGTCCAGAGTTGACTGAGAGCCAGTGATACTGATTTGTATTTAGAACATAGAACATAGAAGAATACAGCGCAGTACAGGCCCTATGGCCCTCAATGTTGCGCCGATCCAAGCCCACCTAACCTACACTAGCCCACTATCCTCCATATGCCTATCCAATGCCCGTTTAAATGCCCATAAAGAGGGAGAGTCCACCACTGCTACTGGCAGGGCATTCCATGAACTCACGACTCGCTGAGTAAAGAAATTTAAGAGCTCAGTTCTTGGAGAGGGCTCTTGCGGTGTTGTGGTAGCACTGCTATCTCTGGACTAGGAGACCTAGGTTCAAGTCCCAGTTGCTCCAGAGGTATGTAACGCTATCTCTGAACAGGTTGATTAGAAAATATGAAGAGCTGAGTTCCTAAGAGGGGTGCAGGCAATGTAATGCAAGGGTAGTGTCCAATCAGATTTTCTTCCCTAATAAGTATATTAGTCAACCAGATGTATTTTTATAATAATCAATGATAGTTTCATGGTCAATGTATCATTACTAGCTTTCAATTCTAGATTTAATTAATTGTTGTGGATTTAAACCCTTGCCCCAAGAGTATTAGCTTGAGCCTCTGGAATATTAGTCCTGTAACATTACCACTACACCATCTTCTCTTCTCAGTTTATTAACATGAATCGTATCTGATGATTCTTGCAGGCTTGTTAACTCCCAGTTCAAGAATGCCATTAGAGGGGCTTTAGAGAAGGCTTAATGTTCAGAACACAACCTGGAGATAAATATCATCTACAGCAACTAGAATTTTGAAAAGTAAGCAGAAAGATGCAAGTGGATTGATCAAGTTATATTTTGCATTGCACACATGAAACAATATCCCCTTCCAAATTACATGTGAAAACTAAACATCACTGCACCAACTTGTTTAAAAAGAATGAACTGATGGGAAAATATCCCAACTTTTCAATGCTTTCTGCAAAACGGAGTTTAGATTAGATTAGATTACATTACATTACAGTGTGGAAACAGGCCCTTCGGCCCAACAAGTCCACACCGACCCGCCGAAGCGAAACCCACCCATACCCCTACATTTACCCCTTACCTAACACTACGGGCAATTTAGCATGGCCAATTCACCTGACCCTGCACATCTTTGGACTGTGGGAGGAAACCGGAGCACCCGGAGGAAACCCACGCAGACACGGGGAGAACGTGCAAACTCCACACAGTCAGTCGCCTGAGGCGGGAATTGAGCCCGGGTCTCCGGCGCTGTGAGGCAGCAGTGCTAACCACTGTGCCACCGTGCCGCCCACGGTGTTGTACTATGTGACTTGTTTTCTGGTACAGCAGTCTTCAATCCCATTATCTTTAGCTTTCTTTCAAGCCTCTGATTTAATTACAATGCATTATGCTCTTCAGTTGTTTAGTTGGTCAAATAAGAAATAAAATAATAGCTATCATCATCTTCTCCCCACAAAAATATCATTTGTCTCCAAGTTAGATATATTACTGAGGAAGGGTCACTCGTCCCGAAACGTTAACGCTGATTTCTCTTCACAGATGCTGCCAGACCTGCTGAGCATTTCCAGCAATTTCTGTTTTTGTCTCTAGATATATTACTAGCAGGATAGAGATACGGGACACAGTGAAGCAGAGGTCGATAAAATCTACATAAAGAAATAGGCTGTCCGTTAGCAAATACAACATAAAAACTATTATGAATGGATGGCTCAGTACCTACATTTTCAATAAAACATGCTGAAAACAATGTATTAGTATATGACAAAACAAAACTGAAATGGATGAATTGTCACAACATAAAACTACATGCATTTTACTACATATTATTATTTACATATTTTATAAATAAACAAGCTATTACAGGCAAAGAAATGAGTTGGCTCTTCAAGTATATTCAAAAAGCATTTGAAATAATTGATAAAAGACATTTTATAAAACATAAGTTGTTCTAAGCTCAGATTCAAAATTTTGTTTTAGGGTAAAATATAAAAAGTGTTTATACCTATTGATATAACTTAGTGCGATATATGATGGTTGCTGCTGTTCCTGCCGCTCCAAAACCTTTGGATCATTTTCTGTCGAAAGAACATACCAGAATTAATTAACAAGAATCTTACTGTTACATAATTTTAAAAGCAGCTATTAAATATTTGGCATGCAATGAAATATCAGATTTATTTCACAGGAATTTCACATCACACAATAAAGTCAACTCAATGGAGAAAATATCTGCCTCATTACTTCTCGTTTTTCAATGTAAACAAGAGGGCAGTGAAATCATCTTTTAAAATCCTCACAGCTCTTAACTGAGGTCCATATTATGCAACTTCTGAGTGAGCCTTGTAATAGGTACTCAATACTCCTGTATTGCAGTAGGCAAGAGTTGTACCTCATAGAGTCATAGATATGTACAGCATGGAAACAGACCCTTCGGTCCAACCCGTCCATGCCGACCAGATATCCCAATCCAATTTAGTCCCACCTGCCAGCACCCGGCCAATATCCCTCCAAACCCTTCCTATTCATACACCCATCCAAATGCCTCTTAAATGTTGCAATTGTACCAGCCTCCACCACATCCTCTGGCAGCTCATTCCATACACGTACCACCCTCTGCATGAAAGAGTTGCCCCTTAGGTCTCTTTTATATCTTTCCCCTCTCACCCTAAACCTATGTCCTCTAGTTCTGGACTCCCCCACCCCAGACTGTGCCTATTTACCCTATCCATGCCCCTCATAATTTTATAAACTTCTATAAGGTCATCCCTCAGCCTCCGACGCTCCAGGGAAATCAGCCGCAGCCTGTTCAGCCTCTCCCTACAGCTCAAATCCTCCAACCCTGGCAACATCCTTGTAGATCTTTTCTGAACCCTTTCAAGTTTCACAACATCTTTCCGATCGGAAGGAGACCAGAATTGCACGCAATATTCCAACAGTGACCTAACCAATGTCTTGTACAGCCGCAACATAACCTCCCAACTCTTGTACTCAATACTCTGACCAATAAAGGAAAACATACCAAACGCCGCCTTCACTATCCTATCTACCTGCGACTCCACTTTCAAGGGGCTTTGAACCTGCACTCCAAGGTCTCTTTGTTCAGCAACACTCCCTAGGACCTTACCATTATGTGTATAAGACTTACTTTCCTGCTCAGATTTGCTTTCCCAAGATGCAGCACCTCGCATTTATCTGAATTAAACTCCATCTGCTACTTCTCAGCCCATTAGCCCATCTGATCAAGATCCTGTTGTAATCTGAGGTAACCTTCTTCGCTGTCCACTACAACTCCAATTTTGGTGTCACTTGCAAACTTACTAACTATACCACTTTTGCTCGCATCCAAATCATTTATATAAATGACAAAAAGTAGAGGACCCAGCAACGATCCTTGTGGCACTCCATTGGTCACAGGCCTCCAGTCAGAAAAACCACCCTCCACCACCACCCTTAGTTATCTACCTTTGAGCTAGTTCTGCATCCAAATGGCTATTCCGTAAGATCTAACCAGTCTCCCATGGGGAACCTTGTCGAACGCCTTACTGAAGTCTGGGTTTGGTGGAGGAAGCAATAATTGACTCCCCCCAACCCCGTTGTACGGAGAATACCTTACAGTTGACATGGAGACAGGTTTGGCAGTAAATCAGCAGCTACATTGATTGAAGTGGATATGATGGAGCGCAGAGGGACATGATTTCAGATTTTCATTTTCTGTCCACATATTAGGCAAAACATGTCAGGGCAGAGTTTACACTTTCCGTATTCATCAGGTGGACGGTGGCCCCGCCAATTTCATCACCATCCTGACTGGCTTCACTGGAGGTCTGAGCCATTTACTGCCACGTTAAAAGCTGTTACTGTAGACTGGAGGAACACAGAGGATATATTGAGAAGAACATCTCAGGAGAAACAGATGCTGAGAATTGGGCAAGCCAGCCCCTCACAATCCTCTGATGTGGACACATATCTGATGCTGGAGGCTGTGAGGCAGACCAAGATGGGTCTTTTCCTGGGGAAGGCTCCATCCAGACAAAGCAGGTAAGGATGAACATTGCTGGCACACAGTCAGCAAAAAGGGTGTGGTCCAAAGACCCATACACTCAGAGCCACAAATCGTTCAATGATTTTGTACTCTCTGAGGTAAATGAACCTGAAGCATCAGGATGAGCCTCTATTTTTCCACCCTCTGGTAGACACACCACCCAAAGAGCCTCCATGGAGCAGTTTGCTTCTGAACATGGGAGAATGGAGTGCCCAGGTCACAGAATGACCACCCCTCATCCTCTCCACAACGATACTGATTTGCATTATGTTGTGAAGCTGTTGTTTTTACAAGATAGCTATATTTTAAAAAGTAATTTTTGTTACAATTCCCATAGAGATCAATAACATTTAAAAATAATTTCTGAATGACCAGCAAAAATAACCAAAGGACAACATTTCACATTATAAGACTTTTACAGAACAAACAAGTTAAAATCAACATAAATCATGCACAGGCAACTAATACAACAACCTAAAGAAAAGTTTCTTTCACATTAACTAACTAAAACAATCACAAAATGTCTTACTTGAGCTAAGTACTACACCTCTGGGAGATATGTAGCATTACTAAAACAACTGCAATATAGGAAGCTCCAAAGTACCTCCCTGCTCCCCAGCATGTTCAGGTCTCCCAGCCACTGGAGGTTGAAACTTCCAGTGTCCACCAAAATCATTCAATTCAACTACAGTAACTTCAAGATCTGATTTTCACCAGATAAACCCACCTCAGAAATGCCTTGTTCCTTAAATCTCTCTGTTCTGTCTAATTCCAAACAGAAAGCAAACTTTCATAAGTATGTGCTTGGCTGTTGACACAAAACATTTCCACTGCTTCATTCACAGCAGTAAAAACAGCTATCCATTTCCTGAGTTACTGTGTCAATGTGTGAAAACTGTCACTTCATTTCAATAGATTTTTATTTGGCTTTCTCCCATATGGCATGCATATCACAAAAGCATATGGAATGCTTCCATAATTCTCAATTTTACTTTAAGTTAAAAAGGAACATTTTATAAAAGGACCGTCCCATAATACCAAAACAGAAGTGCTAGAAAAGCTCAGCAGGTCTGGCAGCATCTGTGAAGAGAAATCAGAGTTAACGTTTCGGGTCCAGTGACCCAAAACATTAACTCTGTTTTTTTTTTAAGATTAGATTCCCTACAGTGTGGAAACAGGCCCTTTGGCCCAACAAGTCCACACCGAGACTCCGAAGAGTAACCCACCCAGACCCATTTCCCTCTGACTGACGAACCTAACACTATGGACAATTTAGCATGGCCAATTCACCTGACCTGCACATCTTTGGACCTTGGGAAGAAACCAGAGCACCCGGAGGAAACCCAAGCAGACACGGGGAGAATGTGCAAACTCCACACAGACCGTTGCCTGAGGCTGGAATCGAACCTGGGTCCCTGGTGCTGTGAGGAAGCAATGCTGACCACTGAGCGCATGGCCTGAGGTAGTCACTGAGGAGGATGAGGTTACCATCCTCACAGAGTGATGTCATGATCTTTGGCTTCCTTTCGTCCTTTGATAGTAGGAATATCTGTGCGGCAGGTAGCCTTGCAGTGCTCCAGTGCAGCAGTGCGTATCTCAAACACAAACAGAGACAAATCAGCAAGCTGTCTCCACCTAATTTGAGGCCAGATGGACAGAATGACTTAGAAAGGGCCAAGAGCAGAGCCCACAGCATACATGGGCCACTGAGGTCTTCTCTTTATGACTGTGCAGTATTGTGCTTTACAAGTACAATGTAAATAATGACACTTGAAGTTATTGTGTGAGCCTCCATTTCTAATGGTGAAGCAATGAAACTGGCATGAGGTGATGAAGGTGAAACAGTTGGGCACATATCAATCCTTCATGGTGATAAGAGTGGACACATTCAGGCTGCATCTTCACTGGGCACATAAACAGCTCAGACTGAGCTCCAGAACTGTGGCTCCATGAGACTCAGGTGAAACATGCCTCAATCAAATGATTCCTGAAATTTGACAACTCAATGAGACCTTCATGTCTTGTGCCAGGCCTGGCCACCTCCCTGGGCAGCTGGAACTAGGGCTCTGTTTCTTCTTTCTCCAACACCAATGATGAGCTGTGTCTTTCAAAGACTTTGTACTTTTCAGGGTTCATATCCCTGAAGGGTCATATATATTAAGGAGAACATAGCAGACTGTCACATTGTGCAAGATTTTTAATGAAGCAGCTACCTGACCAGTACAGGAACTGAAGATACATCTTCAGAAGCCTGATAGTCAGCTGAGATATTGGCTCTGGTCAAATCGCTTGTGTGCCTGTTTCTCAGATTCTTGTGAAGAGGTCTTCAAGTGATATCCCTCGTCCCTTAGAAGTTTTCTATGTACTTTTGGGACGATTGAGTAAACAATTGTGGCAGCCTAACTGTGGAGGATTAAGGGATCATGGTGTCTGCCAGGAAGTCAAGCCCACATATGAAGAAAGCTCTTCTTTTGGTCATTGAGGGAGTAGGAGCTATTCCTGTTGATGTACTTAAGCCAATCACTGGACAATAATGATGCCCTACAACTGGTGGAATTCAGTGATGACAGTGATGAAAAGAAATGCCCTTTTAGCCTGGGAGGTCCCACTCATATTGATGTACTGCCCTGCTCTGGAAAATAAGGCAAATGTCACCTGAACAGTCAAGTTTGTGCAGCCATTTGTGAAATGCTACCACAGCCCACAGCCTGTCTTTGGAAGAAGCAGGAAACAAAGCAGTTGTGTGTCAAACCTATATGGATTGCCACAGTCTCCTGTAATACTGGGTCTCAACTATCTCCAGGTAGCTCTGTGTTCACTTGTAGATTCTGTTCTAAATGGACAACCTCCCTGGCTCTCTGTGGAAGATGAAGCCCAAATGTGACAATACCCTTTCGTGCTTAGGAGGCAACTGCCCACTCTCCTAATCCTTTGTGCTGAGCTGATGATGCCTATTTCTCATTGGGTGAGTTGCGTTTTGCACTGTTCACCCCTTTATCAGTCTCAGTTAATCCTCTAAGGGGGTGGGGGGTGGGTCGCAAGGATTGATTCACTGCAGTCTTCGTGTAGCTGGTCTTTCCCAGACAGTGAACATAGCGTTTGTGCCCTATGAAAACCACAACAATCTCTTAACAAGTGACTCTTGAAGAATCTTGTTTTGCCTTTGTAATGGATCATAATGGAATGAGTAGGATTGATGTTCTGGTTTCCCAGTGAAATTGGCCAACACAGGAATGGACAAAGTGAGGACTGCAGATGCTGGAGCTCAGAGTCGAGAGTGTAGTGCTGGAAAGGCACAACAAGTCAGGTAGCATCTGAGGAGCAGGAGAATCGACATTTCGGTCTTAAACCCTTCATTAGGAATTTCTGATGAAGGGCTTATCCAATCCTTACTGAATTGGATTAACAAGACTTCACACATTAGATGACCAGGCATATAACACATTCGATCTGATACTAGTCGAAACGTCATGCTGATTAACCGGAATGTTTGTTCAAACTTTTTCCAACTTTGGCTAGGTTGGGGAAACAAATATGAACAGAGGTTTTTATTCTGGCACTAGATGTATCAGAATTGCATCTGAAGATTATTGGGACTTCTATTCTTGTAGCCAGTGGCCTTTCCATTGATAAACTGATATAATGTTAATGTGGAAGAATAAAATCTGTGCTGCTAATTCTGGGCAAAAAAAAATTCAATTAATGATTTAATAAAGGATGTCGTCATGCAAATGTGTAACTTAAAAATTTCTGTAAATAATTTTGAGGGCAAAATAGGAAGTTTTTTTCAGAAAATCTTCACATTTCATAACTGTGTCACAAATTAAAACATACATTCTAAAACGTCAAAACCTTTTGCAAATAGATGACTACTTTTCAATATATTACATCACTGTCTCCTCTTCCTGCTCTCTTCCCTCCTTTCCAACTATCAAAAGATCAGTTTAAAGCCTTAAATGTTTAAGGATGCCTCTTAAAATGTGATAGCAGAAAGACTGAAACACAGTTTCCTGTAAAGAAAAAACTTGAAGTTGCATCGTTATACAGTTCCTTGTTTAACTTCAGGTTCCAGGTTCAGTTTATCATATCTGGAGAAACAGACATTTCTATGATATTTTTATTAATCAACTTACTTGGGAGAAACATTTGAGATGAATTGCTACAGCATGCAGATTATAATAAGGAGTTTCTTTCTATCATATTCTTGCAATACAATGAGGCCTGTCAATCTCAGTCAACATTAATTTGTTTGGTTTGTTATTGCTTTAGTGAGTAATCACTCAAAGTTCAATATTGAATATAATGTTGCCCAGAAAGCAGTTTCTAGTTTTGCTTCTTCTCTACAAAACATAAATACTCTTTAAAAGAAAATGATCTAACTTTTTTTGAACCATTTATACTACTTTGATTTTATTATGCCAGGAATATATGCCTCCTGAAAAAAATAGCAGGCATCACAAAGCAGTCCAAAGATGTACAGGTTAGGGTGAATTGGCTACGCTAAATTGGCCAAAGTGTTCAGGGATGTGTAGGTTAGGTGTATTAGTCATGGGTAAATATAGGGTGGGGAATGGGTCTGGGTGGGTTACTCTTCAAAGATTTGGTGTGGGCATCTTGGGCCAAATGGCCTGTTTCCACACTATAGGGATTGTAAGATTCTGTGAGTACACACTCGGACCTCAAACAACACAGATTTACTTATTAGTCATTTCATTGAACAACAAAAACACAAATAGCTTGAAGTGCTCTACATTAACAGTTTTTAACAAAGCTGTTATCTGTTGTTGTGGTTCTGTTCGCCGAGCTGGAAGTTTTTGTTGCAAACGTTTCGTCCCCTGGCTAGGCGACATCATCAGTGCTTGGGAGCCTCCTGCGAAGCGCTTCTTTGATGTTTCCTCCGGTGTTTATAGTGGCCTGTCCCTGCCTGCCCTGACTGTTTGACTCACTTCTGTTCTCAACTGTACAATTCTCAGATTGATCTCTTTCCTTACTATCTCCCTGGGTGCCACCCCAACTCCCCCCCTCCACCTTACTCGTTTTGAACCCTCTCAAGCAGTTATCGCAAATTCCCCTGCCAGTATATCAGTCCACTTCCAATTCAAGTGCCATCCGTCCTTGTATAGATCACTTGCACCCTAAAAGACATTCCAATGATGCAAAAGTGTGAATCCTTCTCCCATACACCAGTTCCTCAGCCATGCATTCATTTGCTCTGTCCTCCTAATCCTGCCGTCACCAGCTCATAGCACTGGGAGTAATCCAGATATTACTACCCTTGAGGACCTCCTTTTTAAATTTCTGCCTAACTCTCTGTAATCTCCGTTCAGAATAGCAAACTTTTCCCTTCCTATATCGTTGGTTCCAATGTAGACAATGACCTCTTGCTGGCCCCTCTCACCCGTGAGAACATTCTCCATCCTCTCTGAGACATCCTTGATCCTGGCACCAGGGAAACAACACACCATTCTGCTTTTTCTCTACTTGCCACAGAAACGTCTGTCTGTACCTTGGACTACAGAATCCCCGAACACAATTGAGCTCCTGAAAGCCGATGTATCTCTCGTTGCATTAGAGCCAGTCTCAATACCAGAAACTTGGTTGTTTGTGCTACGTTCCCCTGAGAATCCATCACCCTCTACATTTTCCAAAATGGCATACATGTTTGAAATGGGATATCCACAAAAGACTCCTGCCATGGGTGCCTAACTCTGTTACCCTCTGGTTGTTGAATGTGAAGTGTGTTGTGAGGCACATGTCCAGTAGTTTAAGTATGCCGTCTTTGTTGATAGGTTCAGAGTCCTGTTTTCTGTTCTGTATGTCCAGTAGGTTGGCTATTGTTTCTCTGGCTAGGGTTTTGTCAATCGAAGTGAACAGTGCCGTCACGTCGAATGATATCATGGTTTCTTCTTTGTCTATGTGTATCTTTGCTGTTATCTTTCAACTAATTGGTGGCATAGCGGATGAGATGTTGTTATTGAAGTCTAGGACCCAAGGTCTAATAAAATGACACTCCAGGTTGGTCAACATTTCCCTTGCAGGCCTGCTGCAGTCACAAACTTGAAAAACGGCATCTCATTTTCTCCTTAGGGATCCTGCAGCCTCGAGGACTCAACACAGAGTTCAATAAATTTAGAAAATAACAATCAAAGAACTGGAGGTGCTGGAAATCAGAAATACAAACAGAAATTGATGGAAAAGCTTAGCAAGTCTGGAAACATCTGTGGAGAGAAATCAGAGTTAACATTTTAGGTTCAGTGAGTTTTCTGTGGAAGGGTCACTGGACCCAAAAGTTTAATTTTGATTTCTCTCCATAGATGCTGCCAGATTTGCTGAGTTTTTCCAGTAATGTCTGTTTACTCAACCCACACCCAGTCCTTTTTTGACATGGGGTGTTTTTAGCACAGTCACTCATTGTCATGTATTGCCAAGTCTGTTATCACATCATACCAGTTGCATTCAGTACAGTTCACCCATTTTCCCCTACTCTTAGCTCTTATGATCACTTATTCAGCTTATCTTATGCCCTCACCCTCAATCCATAATCTCTTTGTTCACCTACCCCTTTCATACGTCACCCTCTCTCTGGGCTCTATCTCCACCTATCTCTTATCTTCCTCTGCCCCACCCAACAACTTTGGCTTCCACATAAATACCACCTTTACCTAGCTGCTAACAACATGATGTAGCATCATCAGACTCAAAACATTAACTCTGCCTCCACAGATGCTGACAGACCTGCGGAGTCTCTCCAGCAACTCCTGCTTTGTTATTGGATGGAAGAATTATTTATTTGTTGGCTCTAAAGACTCCATGTCAAATTAGTTTGGATGCTTTTCAATCGTTTTCCTAACAAGCATGAAACAGTCCCTAATTTGTGGTCTAAACTGGTAATTCACTCTATTTTATAAAGTGATGCCAGAATGAAAAGAACTCATATGACAGCATCAGGGATGGGATTCTCAGACTGAGGCTAAATCTTGCTTGTTTGGACAGAGTACAGCTTTGCTTTATGTCTACAGTTGATGTTCCAAACCAGGAAACAATGAAAAGTGGAAGTATTTCCTTCTCCAACATTGATTAAATTCATTTTAATGAACATAATGTTTAAACAAGGTATTTACCAGCTGTTTCATTCTGTATTTTTTACTATTTCCCATTAACTGTTTCTGATCTCTTTTATGAAGCAAAGCTACTTACTGATCCAGAATGTCTGACTAATTAATCCCCATTTTCCATTGTCTTTGTTTCATTATTGTAATATAGCTTTCCTCTATATTACATTCATTTCATTGACAATGCTTTGAAATGTATTTATCATTAATATCCAAACACAAGTGAGTGGAATTGACCTAACTTTGGTTGACCCACACTCCACAGCAGTCCTTGTATTAGTTTGAGACAAAAAGGATTCATTTTTACCAAATATTATTGTATTATTTTGGGGACAAGATATTTCTATAATACACATATAAGTAACTTGACACTAAATTTTAATTATTATTGAATATGAAATCAATGTTATCATTCCTGAGTCTAGCTGTTCGCTTGTTGTTTGGTATGCAGGGTCAAACATTTATGGTCTGTACATGCAATCAGCCCTATTATTAAAAGAAATTCCTGAACATTTGATCTCTATCCCACAGTGACACCTCCCCCCTCCACGTTACCCACCCAAAATGGAAAGCATGAATCTACAGTGAGGTAGAGGCAATTCTTGTACATGAGACAAAAAGAAAGTGATAGAGGAAAGAATGAAAGAAAGGAGAAACATCAACACTGACAGATAATTAGGAGTGCAGGGCAGAAAGAGCATGTTTTGTAGTCTTTTCTACCCTTCTTCCACTATATTTTGTTGGTTTTTGTATCTCAGCTCGTTCTCACACATGAATCTTAATGCCTGATTTTCATAACTTCACCATCCTTAATATCCATTTTACTCTACTTAATTGGCGCTGGATAGCAAGGAATATAACCTTTGCATTGATTATTTTAGCTACTTAGAAGCATCTTATACATACGCAGGATCTGTCACCCAACTTGAGATCTTGTTTCACACTGTAAATAAATGTATTGTTTCAAATGATGAATGAGATTGTCAAATAAGGAAAATGTATCGCTTCTTTTAAAAAATGCAAAATATATTTATAAAATTATTTTCTGTTTTTTAAAATACCAGCAACAAGAGAATGAGTAGCCTAGGCCACTAATTGCCTCATCATATCATCTCAATAAAGATAAACCAAGTATTACCAATTTTGTTTCAGTACAAGCTTTCAGCCAATTCATATTTACATTATTTATTCCACTTCTTAAAGTTGAATGAATCATTACCAGGACACTGCTCGACAGGCTTCAATTTTGAAGTATAATTCTAAAGAGCTCAACTTCAAGGACTATACTTTCTGTAAACAATTCAGTAATATATGCAATGACAGTAGGCAACACAATTATCATATGAAGAATTGCTTTTGCTCATTCCAACCAAAAAAGGCCTTTTTACTGTTTGATTGGCCTGACCGCATACAAGACAAACATAAGCAAGAAAGTTTAAACGTTATTTAAAATGGAACTCAGCATTTTGTGAGGGAAGGGGTGTAAAAAAATTTTTTAGTTGAAGCACTTATTAGAATAGAGCACATTAATGTTGAGAATCTAAAAATGTTTGAGAAGAAAATGTACAGGATTCAACATCAAAATCTTATCAGGAAGTTGATAGTCCTATTGTTCTTGCTGGAACTCCATATGGAAACACTATATTGGCTGACCTTATCTTCAAATGTTCTATGCTATTATGTGAGCAGCATTCAGCTGCATAATTCTGTTACATTAACATCAATCATTTCCTTCCTTTTTCTATAAATATATAGTTTATGTAAAACTCTTGAAATAAGCTGCTCAATAATCATGCATACTGGGTTTTACAGATGAAGCTCCTTGATATTTCTCTTGATGAAATATTTGCTGACTTCAATCACCTAGGGGACTTCTATACTGATGAAGTCACTGATACGTGCCCCATTAGTCTCTGTGGATTTCCCCTAGCCCACTTCTCACCTCGTTCTTGCCAATTAAGGAGCCGAATTATGTATAATAGTTGGAGTCACTTTTAGTTTTGAGTCCTAGTATGCAGTGGAAGCTTTGACAGAAACATACTGGTGAATAATTAGAGCGATTTTTTAAAGCCAAGAAAACTCCATCTTTCTTCTGCCTATTTTTATCTGAATCGATGAATAGTACAAGAGCAATGAGCACCACACTACTAAAAGCAAAGACAATATAATAAGTTAGAATGCATAATTATGGTGAGAAAAAAAGTAGCCAAATAATTTTAGATATATTTATTAAATTATCTTTAAGAATTAAAGCAGCCAATTTATTTTTGATCTGCGGCCCTCTTTCGAAAAGAAATTTGGCAACAAAACAAAATCAGCTTCTTTAATGATCTCTTGAGATAGCTGCCCTTCAAGAAAAGTTTTAGGCCTGAAACCTTAAATCAGCAAATATATTAAAAAATAGTGTAGTCCTCATCCAAGTGATGGATTAACACCTGCTGTTATCTAGGAGGCAATGGCTGGGTGACATTGTCACTATTGTAACAATGATATGGAATTACAGTTTCGAATGGCAGATGACGAAACTTGAATTAACTAAAAATCTGGAATGAAGAGCCTAATGATTTTACCTGGTCTAGCAAGATGTGACTCCAGACCCACAGCAATGTGTTGACATTGAACTGCCCTCTGGCAATAAATGCTAACCTAGGCCAGTAACACCCATATCCTGTGAATAAAAGAAGATTCAAATGGAGAAACATGTCACATGGATGAGCAAAGCATCAAATATCCAAGTGGACAAAGAATCAGGTATCTCTCTTAAAAAAAATGGATGCTCTTCCTGTTGACACTGACTGTTTTCCAGCCTGCATACGTATGCAATAAAATGCATTTTATCTTCCTCTAAAGGAAGTACTTGCTTAATTGTGAAATGGCACTGCATTAGTTACCAGTTTTAGGGTGTTGTTGCATGATGAGTTTCCATGCCCATCCTCTGTGTCACTGGAATGGTTGCCTGCACATGAGCAGCAATGAAGCCAACCAGCATAACTAAAGTCTAGGAAAGGAGAAGGCAGCACTTGTGTCAGAGGCCAGTTTCCTGGGAAGGAATAGAAGAGGGTGGTATGTCCCAACCAGTTAACATCAAAATCACCTTCCTTTTCCCTCCTAAGGGGGAAGCTGGAATGCACCCAGCCTTCTGGTCTCCAGTTGAGGTGTCTGACTTTTGTTCGTTGAGGATAGTCCCAGCTTCAGCCTCAAAAACCAGAATTGAAAATAAAAATTCCAAAATCCTAGATTGAAACACTTTAATGCCAGCCAGGTTTCCCTGGGCAATAGTTCTGAGGAAGAATTGGCTACGGTAGATATGATCTTAAGTTCATAATAAATTTAAATTTTAGCAATTCAGTTTATGCATCTCCAAGTTAGAAAGTTCTCGAACAACCTGTTTTTTAAAAAAATATTGAACTATTCTGACAGTTTCTAACTGTTGCCAATATGCACACTGTTAGGCTGTGCCAATCTGAGAAGAGAATCGCTAGAGTTCATTGGGCAAAACAAAGTTCTACTTCTTTTTGCACATTGCTGGAATCCTTGAAGCTTTCTTGAAGATTCTTATGTTGAGAAATGCTGGCTTAGCAGAGGTAACAATAAATGTTTGCAATAACAACTGTCACTACCAAATGAATCACATTTAGAGACTCTGACACTCCTACTTGAGGAAGACAGAGAGAGATTAGACTTGGCTAATTCTGAGTGACAAAGAGAGCATCAAATTCTTTGCTTCAGATCCTTTAAGGTCAAAATGGAAAACATCTGCCAATTCAACTAGTCTGCAGTATGTAATAAGTGGCAAGCAAAATATTTGCAAGGAACAACATCTTTTTTCAATTCCCAATGGAGGAAGCATCAGTTAAATAGAAATATTAGTATAGAAAAAGAAAGTATTGGCATATGTACAGGTTATTCACCATTTCTGACACCTCAATATATCTTACAGCAAATTAACTACTTTGAACATGTCATTATTTTAGGAAACAGAAGCCAATTTATGCAGCATGAAGATCACATAAACTTCAATGTAACTAGTAACAGATAATCTATTTTAGTGGTGTTGATTGGATAACTATTGGCATTATTTTGAAGACATTTTATGTTGACCTGAGAACACAACAGGGCTTTAGTTTATTATTTTACAATGAACACTCACACTAACAGTGCAGCACTCCCTCTGTACTGCACTTAAGTGTCCGCTAGGCTCTTGTGATCAAGTAGGCAAAAGTGAGGACTGCAGATGCTGGAAATCAGAGTATAGATTAGAGTGGTGCTAGAAAAGCACAGCAGGTCACTAAGCCAAAGCTGCCTGCTCTTTTCTGGCTGTTGGTTTAAATGGTTCTTAGTCACTGTCATTGTGCTTTGTATTATTTTTCTAGATCAAACCAATTATGATTTTGGCAACTTTCTTGTATTAATTCATGGGACTGGCCAGCATCTATTGCCTGTCCTTAGTTGCTCTTGAGAAGGTGGTGCTGAGCTGCGTATTTGAACCGCTGCTGTCCATATTCTGTAGGTTGACCCATAATCCTTGAATTCACTCCCTAATGGCATTTTGATCCAGTGACAGTGAAGGAACAGTGATATATTTCCAATTCAATGAGGGGAGTGACTTGGGGGGTAACTTGCAGGTGGTGGTGTTCCCAAACATCTGCTGCCCTTGTCGTTTAGATAGAAGTGGGTGTGGGATTGGAATGTGCTGTCTAAGGAGCTTTGATGAATTTCTGCAGCGCATCTTGTACATAACACACACTGCTGCTACTGAGCATCTGTGATGGAGGGAATGGATGCTTATGGATGTGGTGCCAATCAAGTGGGGTGCTTTGACCTGGATGGTGTCAAGCTTCTTGAGTATTGATGGAGCTGTACCCATTGGGGAGTATTCCATCACACTCTCGACTTGTCTTGTAGATGGTAGATAGGCTTCAGGGAGTCAGGAGGTGAGTTACTCACTGCAGCATTTCTAGCCTCTGATCTGTTCATGTAACCACTGTGTTTATATGGCAAGTCCAGTGAATTTCTGGTCAATAGTAACCCCCCAGATGTTGATAGTGGGGGCTTCAGTTATGGCAACACCATTGAATTCAAGGGGCAGTGGTTAGATTGTAACTTACTGAAGATGATTATTGTCTGGTATTTGTGTAGCGTGAATGTTACTTCCCACATGTCAGCCCAAGCCTGAATATTTTCCAGATTTTATTGCATTTAACAGGAATTGCTTTGGTATCTGAGGTATCATGAATGCTCAATGTTCAGCACCAATCATCAGCAAAACATCCCCACTTCTGGCTTTATGATAAAGGGAAGGAAACTGATGAAGAAGCTGAAGTTGATTGGGCTTAGGATATTACCCTAGGGAACTCCTGCAGAGATGTCCTGTAGTCAAGATGACTGACCTCCAATAATCACAACCACTAGTATGACTCCAGCCAGAAGACAGTTTGCACGCTGATACCCATTGATTCCCATTTTGCTACGGCTACCTCATGCCAGACTTGGTCGAACATGGCTTTGATGTCAAGTGCTGTCACTCTCACCTATCCTTATGACACATAATAACCATCAAGCTAGAGATTTTTGGCACTTCTGTAGTGGTCTACTGAACATGTATGCTGGGAAATATTCAAGGATGGAGCTGCTTTCTTTTGTGCTTTTGGTTTTGTATCTGGTTGCTTCAAGTTGATTACATTGTATGGTAATATTTGGTCAGGGGAGCAATTTTACAAAACTGCAACTAAACATCATATTTCCAATAAACAGTTCTATGCTGGAATAGAGTTTAACTTGGTTGCACCAGCCAAATTTAAGGTATGATGTAATGAAAAACAGGTTCTCCAACACATCACAAAACCATCTTAGGAGTCAGAAAGGAATTAAGCTAGCCTGCAGGAAAAGTAATTGCTCTACTAAGAACAGATCAGACAAATTCCTCAAGGCACTGTATATCCGTTCCTGCTAAGTGTTCAAGATTTCTCTGTGGGGCCTCAGTTCTAGCAGTCAGTGACTACTACACAATTCTCATTTCACACAATCTCAGCACAGCTGGAGTGCATCAAATCCTAATACTCCATTTGGTCATTTCATGACACCATCATGCCACATTGTTCTCTACCTTTCACTAGATCTATTAAATTCAATTGTTCCACACCATAATAACTTCGGCAAGTTTCCTTTGGACTCACAAATGATGTACTACGAAGTGCTGACAGAGAGTGTTCTTTCCATTTTGGGAGCTGGGTGGATGGAGATAAGCGCCTGATTTATAAAGAACTGAATTTCCAGATATGAAAATGTGATTGAAGTTTGCAGGCCTCCCACAGAGCATGCAAAAGCCTTATTAGAGCACTGAAATTAATGCTAATGGGTCCCATAATGCATTTAACAATGTTTCTCACCTCATCACTCTTTTGGCACTGTTTGCCAGTTTAAAACAAGCACTAGCAGGATTTGCTAGTCTGCCTTAGAGAAGTTGGATTCTCGTAGCTGACTCTTTAGGACAAAGTTTCAATTTTCTTCCTTTAAAATAATTTCATTTGTATTATATATTTTCTGTCACTTGTCAGATTGTTGCTGGCACTTGCAGCTAGATTGCTGCATTTTCAAAATGATTTTACACCAACATTTTCCCCATAGCACAGTTGCTTACAGCAGCTGCTTCATTAGCAGTAACCAGAGTGTTAAGCAGAGCATTTTTATTGCGCATTCCAATGCTGTTCTGGATGTGAAGAAGGAAAGAAAGAGGACTGCATGCAGAGGGAACAAATGCACATCGAATTGTATCTCAAAATTATAACAGCTACTTGGTTCCAATCCAGCAGTCAACTTTTAAGGTCTAGGCAAACCATGAAGAGATCTGTCTTCCTCATCAACACTTCATATGGGAGTTATACAGGTTTGGATTTTGCAATTAGCAACAATGTAACTGCACTTACCATTTATCATGCTTACAGTTGCCCAGAATTTTCATGGACATTTGAACAGAAACTTACAGCTACAAGAGATCCTTTTCAGCATTCTCTTTTAGGGATCTATGATGTTTGTCCTGCTCATACACATATCATTTTAGGCGGATTGAACAATCCTTAAAAACAGACAGGTTGCAAGATCAGTTTGACAGTTTGGGTGACTTAAGCACTACATTGGTTGGATAAGGAAAAGATTTGGGGCAGGTCCACTCCTGAAGACTTCAGACCACCGACTCCCACAGCTACCTGGATTACACCTCTTCCCACCCTACCTCTTGCAAAAATGCCATCCCGTATTCCCAATTCCTCCGCCTCCGCCGTATCTGCTCCCAGGAGGAGCGGTTCCACCATAGAACACACCAGATGGCCTCCTTCTTTAGAGACTGCAATTTCCCTTCCCACGTGGTTAAAGATGCCCTCCAACGCATCTCATCCACATCCCGCACCTCCGCCCCCAGACCCAACCCCTCCAACCGCAACAAGGACAGAACGCCCCTGGTGCACACCTTCCACCCTA